>NC_090785.1:11150000-11360000 GCF_040054535.1 Antennarius striatus
ATTGTTCTCAACATTTACTCAAAGTTTTAGATTTGTATTCTATCAAGTAAATGTTAAGTTTCCATTCTTGTTTATAACTTGTTTTATTCGTAATGATCTTGAGCTACATCCAAAGTTTTCTGTTCTGTCTTGACTAATGCAATGAAAAATTGAAAAAAGGAGCCAATGCATGTTTTGAATTCAAAACAAAGTGGCGTTTATCGTCTTTGAAACATATTTTCTGTGAATACATAAGTACTGTTTTGGTCACATGTTTAGGTTGAAAGGCCTGGTCTGTCAGTGCTGCAGAGCCCACCTGCAAACATCCAGGTATGAAATACTACCACAGATACCAGTGGGGTGATTCGAGATGGTAACAAATGACTGCCCCATCTCTTACACAGTTACATAAGGAGTGAGACATTAGCCATGATCTGCAAAGGGGAAAATAAACCTCTTTCTTACCACAGCAGAAGTACAAATCAAACTCTATTACAGACTTTCAACAAGCCAATCCCAGATGCATTAAATATGACGCTTAAAATAGATGATGCATTAATTAAGATAAGTCAACTCCGACGTGCACCCCAACAAACCACAATTTAAATCGAACTATTTTCTTTAGATATTTATGTTATGTACTTTTTATAAATCGAGCAGTTAAACCAGGAGACAGACGTGTCGACAAAACCCAAACAAATGCACATCCAAACAAACACACCTGATACAAGACTTCATTCAGCAGACCTTTAGAAAAAACAGAAGTGTGTGATTTGAATTCATCTCTTTCAACAAATCAACCCTCAAATCATAAACCGTTTTACTAAATAGCATTACAGTGATAAACCACAAGATATTGGCATGCCAAATGATCAGAATGATCACAGAAATTAACAAATTAACAAATCAGAAGCAATTCAAGCAGCAGTAGGTCAAGAACCTATCAAACTCATTCTTTCAATCCTTCTGAAGCAGCTGATTCGGAGCAAAACTAAAATGAGTGATGACTCTTTTTTTCCCTTTCTTTTCTTTTCTTTTAGCCATCATCTGTTGCAGATGATGGCTAATGTCTCACTTTTTAAGAGAACAAAGTTTTCAAGGGATGTCTGAAAGATGCTGAGCAGGTCATATACTACATCAGATCATGAAAGTTCACAGATTTTCCCTTCAAAGGTACAATTTGACTGGATAGTATATTTAAATATTAAGAGCAATTTATATTACATAAAGAGTAAGTCTGTCACTTTTTATCACTATATATCAGTCAAAGAGGAACATTCATTCTTCAGATCATCACTAATTGTACGGTAATTTGAAAGTTTGATTTGATTTAAATGAAACAAACATGTATAAATGAAATCTTCCCATGAGAAGAATTAATGATCTCAACGCAAAAGAAGTACCGGAAAAAAATTCTGGGGATATTTTCATCAAATTCACAGTTTCAGTGGGTCACACAGCAATAAAACTTCTTCCTGACAAAACATCAATAACAAATCATCTACAAATAAACTGCGATATACACACATGTTTTCTCTAGAGTAGTGATCATCTGGCTGAATAATGTATATTAAAAGAGCAAAAATAACAACTGTCCTGTACTGGTAAAATGCATGTAAATTAAAAATGTCCGATCTTCCAAATGTCATGGTCCTGACTGACAATGGCTGAAAGTAAATTGACTTATAAAACAGGGAGAGAGAAAAATAACATGTAAGATAAACGAAATCCTTAAAACAACAAAAGTATTTAGACAACCATGCTGAAATAACAGTAAAATGGAAATTCAATTATTAAAGCGTTGGAGGTGAGAAAAATGATGGAAAATAACTGTATGTGACGTATTTCTGAAACAAAACCTTAACTTGAAAAATATTTTCCTTTGAGCTCTTCAAATAGTATGAGTTGAATAATTTTGTGTAATCATACCTCAGGACTATCTTCTATATCTCCAAACACATCAGCAAAGTCTGCTGGGCTTTTCTTCATAGTCTGCTCAGCAGGCAGCGTGTTGTCATTGTATGACGTCACAAACTTGAAGTCACTGGTTCTAGATCCTGTTGTCAGGTATGCGTCATAATTGTAAGCGCTGCGCAAAGTTCCTGTGCCGTCAACATCTGCGTAATTAGGAGGCAGATAAGCGCCGGGGATGGTGACTGCTCCATCAAACAACAGTCTGGGTTTTCTCTTGCGACAAAACCTCACACCCAGGATGATGATGATGAAGGTGAGAAAAAAGGTGGACACACACACCAGAGCGATGATCAGATAAGACGTCAGTTTGGAATTCTTCTCGTCGTAAGAAATGTCCTTCAGTTCTGGCACCTCAGCCAAGTTATCAGAGATGAGTAAATACATGGAGCAGGTGGCAGAGAGAGAGGGCTGTCCGTTATCTTTCACGGACACAATCAGGTTCTGTTTCATGCTGTCAGATTGTGAAATGTCCCGCTGGGTCCGGATCTCTCCGCTGTGGACACCAATAGTGAAAAGTCCCGGATCGGTGGATTTGACTATCTGATAGGACAGCCAGGCGTTCTGTCCAGAGTCCGCGTCCACCGCTATCACTTTGGACACCACAGAGCCTCCGTGGGCAGCTTTGGGGACCAGCTCGGTCATGAACGAGCTGCCCTCCGGGGCGGGGTACAGGATCTGAGGACAGTTGTCATTCACATCCGATATGAACACACTGACGGTCACGTTGCTGCTGAGCGGAGGAGAACCGTTGTCTCTGGCCATCAGGTGGACTTGAAAACTCCTCATGTGTTCATAATCGAACGACCTGACAGCGTGGATCACCCCCGTGTCTCCGTTCACAGACACGTAGGAGGACACCGGGGCACCGTTCACCTCACCGGCTAACACAGAATAAATCACGGTACCGTTTTGTCTCCAGTCGGGGTCTCGAGCAGTAACGGAACATAAAGTGGAGCCAGCTTTGTTATTTTCACTCACATATGCGCTGTAGGACTGTTCCTCAAACACAGGGGGGTTGTCGTTGATGTCTGCTACAGACAAGTGAAGACTTTTGGAGGAGGACAGAGGTGGAGAGCCCTCGTCAGTGGCAGTGATTGTAATGTTGTAATCAGACACCACTTCACGGTCCAGTTGTCCTGTGGTCACCAGAGAATAATAGTTTTTGATAGACGGAACCAACTTGAAAGGGACGTTTTGCTGAATAGAACAGCGGACCTGTCGGTTCTTCTCAGAGTCTCGATCCTGCACGTTAATGATGCCCACCTCTGTACCAGGTGACACGTTCTCAGCCACGGGATTGGTCAGAGATTTCAGGTTTATAACAGGAGCGTTGTCATTCACATCAGTGATAGAAATGATGACCTTAGAATAAGATGAAAGACCCAATCCATCTTTCGCTTTGACGCGAATTTCATATGATGAAGTGGTCTCATAGTCAACAGCACTAATTAGTCGGATCTCTCCTAATTTACGATCAATTGTAAACATTTCCTTCTCATCGTCAGTCACATGTCCAAATTCATACGTCACGTCTCCATTGACTCCCTCGTCTGCGTCAGCTGCGCTCAATGTGACCACTACAGTGTCTACAGGAGAGTTTTCAGGCAGACTGGCTTTATAGACGGCCTGGCTGAACACCGGGGCGTTATCATTAGCATCCAGTACAGTGACGTGAATGACTACAGTACCTGATCTCTGAGGAGAGCCGCCATCCAGAGCTGTGAGGAGCAAATTAAGCTCTTGTTGATTTTCTCGATCAAGCTCTTTATCGAGAACGATCTCTATTGTGTTTTCATTAGCAGACAGAATAAAATGATCGTTCTTCTTCAGGCTGTAGTGCTGAACGGAATTTTGACCGACATCCGCATCGTGCGCCTCCTCTATGACAAAACGAGCTCCCTTGACTGCAGACTCATGAATTTCTATATTGATTATTTCCTCCTTAAATTGTGGTGAGTTATCATTGATATCCTGAACATGAAGAGTGATGCGATGAAGCTCCAGAGGATTCTCCAGCACCAGATCGTGTTTCAGGACGCACGAAGCTTTCTCTTTACAAAGCCCCTCTCGGTCAATCCTGTCGGCGACGATCAGTTCCCCGTTACTCAGGTTTATGTCACAGAAACGTTTATCAGTCCCCTCGGCGTCGATGCGGGCTCTTCTCTTGGAGAGAGCTCCCATCTCCAGCCCGAGATCCTTGGCAAGGTTTCCGACAACCGCTCCTCGTTTCATCTCCTCTGGAAAAGAATAGCTCATATCCCCATACGTAGCATGCAAATGATGGATGAGGATAAACCAGCACGTTTGGAACAAAATTACGTTAAAATCCATCGTAAAATATTTGTCCACCGGCTCAAAGTCACGCGAAAAAATATGAACAGCGTAAGACGGGTTGTAGCATCGACTGATGGGTGGTTCTCCCTATTTCTACACACACACAAAAAAACCACGTCCGTCCTTTTATATCGAGAACAAACATCTTAACGCTGGTGTATAGCGCCACCGCGAGGTTAACTTCACATTATTACCAACAAAATGAACAGATTTCATCAGGATGGCCTCATTCCTGTGTATCCTGCGCTTTCACGAAATAGACAAAAAAACTTCCAAGTTTTGCTGTTTACCATTACCTTATGAGTGAAGGTAAGAGTAGACAATATTGATTAAACTGAAAAGTATTTATTAAACTGAAAAATAAAATCTTAAAAATATTCCTAATCATGAAGCAGCAGCAGGTTTGAGGGACTGAATATGGCTAAAACGTTTTGAATCTAATTTCCTGTTCAATCCGTGTCTGGGTTTGACACTTTATAGCCTGACATCTCACACAATAATCAGTTACACATTTTCACTCATGTTAATTATAACATTACTGAATCAATAAAGGCAATTAATGACAATAGGGATAGTTTCTTGTGATAGCCTGAAGAAACCTTAAGTACTGACATCAGTGTTATTAAATTGAAATAATAATAATGTACTGGTCTAGGACAGTGTTTTTTAAATTGATTCCTAGAGTGAAATATTTTGCCTCAAATTATTCCCTTGAACTGTACAGATTATATTAATCCAGATTGCATTCATGCATGTCTCACATTCACAGTTATCCCAACGATTATCTGGGGTTGTTCCATTGCATTAGAAAACCTTAACATAATTAAACTTGTTCCCAAAATATTTTAGTTACCATTAGTTATACAAGTGAAGTCTATTTTGCTTGCTGTTTCCAAAAGTGCAAAATGTGTGATTTGTACATATTCCATTTTATAAAAATCTGATTTAATGAATACCTCTATATTAAGTATGATTTAAAAATGGAGTAGTATCCTGCAATACTGTTCAATGATTTAGTTGTGTATTTGACATGAAGCACAAAGAAGACTCAATCATACATCATAAAGAGCACTTGGCACAGGACAACAGGGAGTACCTTAAAGCCCCTGGGGAGTGAGTTTGGGTTCAGCACCTTTCTCAAGGGTAAACCTAAATAAGTAACGCAGTCAAAGTTTGTAAATGTAACGTTCAGTTTAAATGTATGAAAATGAAAACCCTTCATGTGTTTATTACAACATGAATCCTCATGAAAACGTTGCTGTTTTTTTTTTCAAATCAGGAAAATAAATAAATAAATAAAATAGTAGCTTTGTGTACTCAATTAAACATTGGGCTAGACAAAGCTAAAAACCTGCTGAAAATACACAATCTCACTGCATCCTTTTGTAAAATACCCCACTGACAATAAAAAAAAGGAATGTGTAGATTCAGAGGAATGTGTAAATGTTTCATGTGAATTTTCATGTATATATTCCAACAAGAAAAATGTGATGACTAAGTTTGTACTTTGCAAGTTAGTTTTTTTTATTTGGGGATTAAACGTTTTTGTGTCTGTCCTTTCTGAAGAGAATGTATGTATTGTTTTTGTTGTTCCTGTTATTTTATTTTTTTTAAACTCAGGTGCTGCAGATACAAGTTTGCACAGAAAGCACGAGAGAATTAATGCTATTCAATTTTCTCCACAAATTGTAATAACTGATTTTAGTTTAGAGGGGGAAAAAAAAACCCTTCATGTGGTACACTCAAAATATATGGTCATATTTGTTTTTATTGTTGGGGATTATTTTTTACATGTTATTTTACTGATTTGTCAGCACTTTATTTTCGACAATTCTAATTAATGAAACATTTTTATATCAACGTCTGTCCTCCCATATATTAATTTCGTCTTTATTTTGAGTCAAAGTAACTCATGTAACAGGGAAACAGGAGGGCGGAACCTAAGTGCAGGTCGCGTTGCACCCAGGTGACTCTAGGTGACGGACCTCGGCCCCTCTCCTCAGAACATACTGGAGATGCAACAAGGGTGGTTCGTCTCTCTCATTCCTGTGATTGTTTTCCTGTGTTTTCAGGTTAGTACATTGTGACAATCACAAAATGACTACCTCCTAAGAGGTAATTATTTTTAGCATTATTGACATGCTTTCGGTGGCGTTTCTCAACGTATAAAAGTAAGTTTGATGTTAGCTAGAAAACTCCGCCTAGCTAGCAAAGCCGCTTGGCGGGAGTTTCAGAAAATGGCGCCTACCTGTTAAATATTAGGCATAGCTCATTTGCATATGTGCACATTGTGTGGCAATATTTTAGTTGTTTTCCCTCTTTTGACCCTGCACACCTGACAAAAATTGTAAATAGAGTGTTTCTGTTGGGATATGATTAAATTAATATTATAGGATCTTTGTTTACTATGGTGCATTAAGGAAATTACTTGAACAAGCCGATGCATATATTTTTGAATGGCTATTTTCTGTTTATAAAAAGCACTTAGTTTCATGTGCCTTTCAGGAATGGTTACAGTATGAAGGGTGAAACTGCATTTTCGTCACTTTTAAAGGTGTTAGTTTTGCTGCATATGAGTCCATTAACATTCCCTATGCAATGAGTTTACTGTTTACATTATACCAGTCTTATACTACTGTAAGTAGCTTTCAGTGGATTTTGGTACAGTAAATGTGAAATTGACTTTAGAGCGCTATATATCATAGTATCCATGGTAATAGCATAGATGCCGAAAATATGCTTTTGGGACAAAAGTAATGTACCATCTGAATCCCTCTGGTTCATATTTATTTATTTTTGGTTTATTTTGAGTTTTAAGGGGAAAATCTTAAACTGACTGTGATGTGAGATGGAGCAGAATACACTGTGTTCTGGAGTTTAAGCGTGGACATATGAGAGCCACACAATGGACATTGAGACATGAACTTTATTGTATTAGGGATAGATTAGGGACATGAATGTTTATCGTAATGTTGTGAATAATTGTTCAAATAAGAAGAGAACATACTGGAGATGCAACAAGGGTGGTTCGTCTATCTCATTCCTGTGACTGTTTTCCTGTGTTTTCAGGGTGCGAGGCGTACAGAACCACCATTCATTTGTTATTACGCCCCTCAGTATTTGGGACAGGTAACATACACATGGAGCAACATCTATTGTTTGGAGGCAGTCCCCACTCCGTGACATAAATATCATAAAGAAAGATCGGAGCTGATCAAAATGATCTAAAATAAGGATGCAATAAATACACTGACTATACATTCACCTTTGGTTGTATATCCTAAATGGGGTTGCATTTAGATTCATGTTTGGTGTCTTGTAAGCAAAATTGATCTGTCCAGAGGTGTGCTGGAGACCACATAGATACTGCCACAAGTGTAAAACATTACAGAACTACAAATTAGGTGAGTAAAACTGATTTGGAAGGCTTGCTATACCACATCACTGAGATATTAACTGAAACAGCATCAGCCATGTTCTGTATGAAGAAAAACTAAATCAAAAAGAAATCTCTATCAAGCTCTGTCATTAACTTTCAACAATACAACCACAGGTCCAGTAAATCCAAATCTCAACAGAGGATGCTTTGAAACAACCAGACATATAGCAGCATAATAAAGACAACTACTGGTCCAGTTAAAACCACTCAGTCCACAGTAAAAAAAAAAAAAGATGCCATTGCACTATTAGCCCCATATGTGATAATGGTTCTTGGTAACCAAATTAACTGAAGTCAAGTGGCGACCAAACAAAAAATGTGCAAGCCTGGCCAGAACATACAAGTGACTGAATAAAATAGTATTATGACACACAATGCTTTAAATAAACAGAAGTAAAGATCACTGATTCAACACAATCAGTGCTGAGATGTCCACACAAATACGCAAACAGACAAAAAATAATTCAAATAAAAATGTCTCTGAAACCATTTATGTTATGTACATTCCATGATCGCAGTGGATAAACCAGAGAACACAGGTCTCAACCAAACCCAAACAAATGTTCGCCAAAACAGTCATGCCTAACAATTGACTTGTATCAGCAGTCTTTAAGAAAACAGCATTGTGTGTTTGCAGGTATTCAGTGTCAGCTTGAAACATATATCAGTTAACTAAAAGCCATTAGAGTGTTAAATTTCTAAAGTTAGAAGCAAATCATTAATATGCCATATACCAATGATCACAGGAATAAAACACTGAGAGGAAACACACCAGCAGTAGATCAAGAACTGATCAAGCTCATTCTTTTAGTCATGAAAGCAGGTGGTAAAAGCACAACAGTTCTACAGAGAACAAATGCATTGTGATTATTTGCTGTCTGTTCAGAAAGAAATGTATGCAGCAGGTAACATATACTGTCATAATGGTATCTCTTCAGAACTGATCATCTGATAGATGATTTCTTTCAAAGTTTATTTATTTTTCAAGTCTAAATCTGAGGCATATTGTTGCATTTTGGCTCCATGTTATGGCAGATTTAGATGCTGATTTAGAATCCAAGTGAAATATTCATTTAAGCACACTAGAGTCTGCTTTGTTCAAAATTTATGAGACATAGGTTATATCAACTGGGGAAAAAGAAAAATACAAATACTTAGCATAATTCTCAAAAAAATCATGCTGTAGCAGGTTCGATATAAACAAAACATGTTCATATAATTATTTGAGGATAACTGAATATTAATAATGTCATTCTAACAGCTCGTCAAATACTTTTGGTCGCTTGAAGTTGTGTAATCATACCTCAGGACTATCTTCTATATCTCCAAACACATCGGCAAAGTCTGTTGGGCTTTTCCTCAGAGTCTGCTCAGCAGGCAGTGTGTTGTCATTGTATGACGTCACAAACTTGAAGTCACTGGTTCTAGATCCTGTTGTCAGGTATGCATCATAATTGTAAGCGCTGCGCAAAGTTCCTGTGCCGTCAACATCTGCGTAATTAGGAGGCAGATAAGCGCCGGGGATGGTGACTGCTCCATCAAACAACAGTCTGGGTTTTCTCCTGCGACAAAACCTCACACCCAGGATGATGATGATGAAGGTGAGAAAAAAGGTGGACACACACACCAGAGCGATGATCAGATAAGACGTCAGTTTGGAATTCTTCTCGTCGTAAGAAATGTCCTTCAGTTCTGGCACCTCAGCCAAGTTATCAGAGATGAGTAAATACATGGAGCAGGTGGCAGAGAGAGAGGGCTGTCCGTTATCTTTCACGGACACAATCAGGTTCTGTTTCATGCTGTCAGATTGTGAAATGTCCCGCTGGGTCCGGATCTCTCCGCTGTGGACACCAATAGTGAAAAGTCCCGGATCGGTGGATTTGACTATCTGATAGGACAGCCAGGCGTTCTGTCCAGAGTCCGCGTCCACCGCTATCACTTTGGACACCACAGCGCCTCCGTGGGCAGCTTTGGGGACCAGCTCGGTCATGAACGAGCTGCCCTCCGGGGCGGGGTAGAGGATCTGAGGACAGTTGTCATTCACATCCGATATGAACACACTGACGGTCACGTTGCTGCTGAGCGGAGGAGAACCGTTGTCTCTGGCCATCAGGTGGACTTGAAAACTCCTCATGTGTTCATAATCGAACGACCTGACAGCGTGGATCACCCCCGTGTCTCCGTTCACAGACACGTAGGAGGACACCGGGGCACCGTTCACCTCACCGGCTAACACAGAATAAATCACGGTACCGTTTTGTCTCCAGTCGGGGTCTCGAGCAGTAACGGAACATAAAGTGGAGCCAGCTTTGTTATTTTCACTCACATATGCGCTGTAGGACTGTTCCTCAAACACAGGGGGGTTGTCGTTGATGTCTGCTACAGACAAGTGAAGACTTGTGGAGGAGGACAGAGGTGGAGAGCCCTCGTCAGTGGCAGTGATTGTAATGTTGTAATCAGACACCACTTCACGGTCCAGTTGTCCTGTGGTCACCAGAGAATAATAGTTTTTGATAGACGGAACCAACTTGAAAGGGACGTTTTGCTGAATAGAACAGCGGACCTGTCGGTTCTTCTCAGAGTCTCGATCCTGCACGTTAATGATGCCCACCTCTGTACCAGGTGACACGTTCTCAGCCACGGGATTGGTCAGAGATTTCAGGTTTATAACAGGAGCGTTGTCATTCACATCAGTGATAGAAATAATGACCTTAGAATAAGATGAAAGACCCAATCCATCTTTTGCTTTCACGCGAATTTCATATGATGAAGTGGTTTCATAGTCAACAGCACTGATTAGTCGGATCTCTCCTAATTTACGGTCGACACTAAAACGGTTCTTTAAGTCTTCAGAGAGGTGCACAAATTCATACGTCACGTCTCCATTGACCCCCTCGTCTGCGTCAGCTGCGCTCACTGTGACCACTACAGTGTCTACAGGAGAGTTTTCAGGCAGACTGGCTTTATAGACGGCCTGGCTGAACACCGGGGCGTTATCATTAGCATCCAGTACAGTGACGTGAATGACTACAGTACCTGATCTCCGAGGAGAGCCGCCATCCAGAGCTGTGAGGAGCAAATTAAGCTCTTGTTGATTTTCTCGATCAAGCTCTTTATCGAGAACGATCTCTATTGTGTTTTCATTAGCAGACAGAATAAAATGATCATTCTTCTTCAGGCTGTAGTGCTGAACGGAATTTTGACCGACATCCGCATCGTGCGCTCCGTCAATGACAAAACGAGCTCCCTTGACTGCAGACTCCCGAATTTCTATATTGATTATTTCCTCGTTAAATTGTGGTGAGTTATCATTGATATCCTGAACATGAAGAGTGATGCGATGAAGCTCCAGAGGATTCTCCAGCACCAGATCGTGTTTCAGGACGCACGAAGCTTTGTCTCCACAAAGCCCCTCTCGGTCAATCCTGTCGGCGACGATCAGTTCCCCGTTACTCAGGTTTATGTCACAGAAACGTTTATCAGTCCCCTCGGCGTCGATGCGGGCTCTTCTCTTGGAGAGAGCTCCCATCTCCAGCCCGAGATCCTTGGCAAGGTTTCCGACAACCGATCCTCGTTTCATCTCCTCTGGAAAAGAATAGCTCATATCCCCATACGTAGCATGCAAATGATGGATGAGGATAAACCAGCACGTTTGGACCAAGATTACTTTAAAATCCATCATCAATTCCTGTCCACCAGCTTGCAGTCTCACGCGAAAAAAAATGCGATCTACAATGTTCGACGGATGCTACCACCGGTGGTCCTACCCATTTCCACACTCAAAAAAATCACTTTACATCGAGTTCAAACATCTTAAGACTGGTGCATAGCGCCACCGCGAGGTCAACTAAACAATAGCGCCGATTAAAATCAGTATGTAGAGTTTAAATTTGGTATCCTTACAACTAGTTTTTACATGAAATAAGAAGAGCATACGAATGTTCTGCTTAACTGCAGTCATAAATTAATTTACAAACAAACATTTTTTTAAACTGAAAAAACTTACGAAAAAGTTTATGGTTGTCAGAAAAAATGCTACAAGAGGAGTCTTGCTCTATATGTTTATTTTTTCAATCTAATTTTATAAGGTCCCAGTTATATGTGTCATAGTCCTCACACACACACACATACACACACACACACACACACACACACCAAGCATTCACTACCTGCCGCCACTCTACCTCCCACATGCTTACAAGCCCCTTGTGTGTGTGTGTGTGTGTGTGTGTGTGTGTGTGTGTGTGTGTGTGTGTGTGTGTGTGTGTGTGTGTGTGTGTGTGTGTGTGTGTGTGTGTTACAGGGCCTGTACACAACATGTATATGCATGTATAACTGACTTACTCTTCTCTCAGCTTCTCCCTTCAGGGGTCGCCACAGTGAATCAGTTGCCTCCATCTAACCCTGTCTTCTGCATCCTCTTCTCCCACACCAACTACCTTCATGTCATCTTTCACTACATCCATAAACCTCCTCTTTGGTCTTCCAATAGACCTCCTGCCTGGCAGTTCAAAACTCAGCATCCTTCTCCCAACTAACAGTAGTAAATACAGTGTGTTATTAATTTCACTTCAGGGATTATTGCAGTATATAAAAAAAAACAAAAAAACTACAGGTAGTCTTCAACATATGAACACAATTGGTTGTGACAAGTTATTCGTAAGGTGAATTGTTGGTAAGTCGTTATTTATTAAACTTAAATCCATAAACACAATTTGAGTTCATTTAAATACCATTACTAGTCTAAACACAAAAGTTCTATTCCTTAAGACTTACCAGAAGCAATTACAGGATATAAAAGCAACACGTAAATGAATTAAATTGTACAATACCATAATATAACTTTTACATCTCTACCTCTGTTGATTTCATTTTATTCTTGGGAGGTGTATAGGCTAAGCCACGATTTAAGCCACAGAGGTATTCCACCACACTTAAGACTGAAAACATATAATCCTATGTTTATCACTCGTAATTCACAGAATTATTTCGAATTCAGATTAGTGTCTGGTAAATTTTTGCTCCTTATAATTTAATCCTTGAGGAGCAGAAGACGAAAACACTTTAATGAACTAAATTTTTTAATTGGCGTTCATCATTTAAGCGCATTCAACAACATCAGTCAGAGTTAGCTGCAGATGTTGACAAACCACTGACGGTGCTGTATCATATAGCATGTGACTTTCCTTTAGAGCAAAGGAAGAGGACAGAAGAAGGGGGAATTATTGTTGTGGAGAGGCAGAGTTCTAATCAGAGAAATTATCACCAATACCGCTATCCTCACTAGCCTTTTCTTTATTATTCATGACGAAGAGTGAAGTATCAAAGGTATGAAGCCTGAAGCTCTGAGATGCTCACAAAGACAACAACAAACAACAAGAGGGGGAGACGAGTGGTGGAGGTACTGCTGCGGGGTTAGGTTTAGTCTTTTTTTGTGTCTCTGATTTATTCATCCCATATAACTGAGAAATCAAAATGGTAATGAATCTGTTGTTAAGTTAATCTGAAAACATCTCTGTGTTCATTCAGTTTGTTTGAAGTAATCCATGGACCGTACAAAGTCAAAATATCCACAAAATTGTTCTCAACATTTACTCAAAGTTTTAGATTTGTATTCTATCAAGTAAATGTTAAGTTTCCATTCTTGTTTATAACTTGTTTTATTCGTAATGATCTTGAGCTACATCCAAAGTTTTCTGTTCTGTCTTGACTAATGCAATGAAAAATTGAAAAAAGGAGCCAATGAATGTTTTGAATTCAAAACAAAGTGGGGTTTATCGTCTTTGAAACATATTTTCTGTGAATACATAAGTACTGTTTTGGTCACATGTTTAGGTTGAAAGGCCTGGTCTGTCAGTGCTGCAGAGCCCACCTGCAAACATCCAGGTATGAAATACTACAGCAGATACCAGTGGGGTGATTCGAGATGGTAACAAATGACTGCCCCATCTCTTACACAGTTACATAAGGAGTGAGACATTAGCCATGATCTGCAAAGGGGAAAATAAACCTCTTTCTTACCACAGCAGAAGTACAAATCAAACTCTATTACAGACTTTCAACAAGCCAATCCCAGATGCATTAAATATGACGCTTAAAATAGATGATGCATTAATTAAGATAAGTCAACTCCGACGTGCACCCCAACAAACCACAATTTAAATCGAACTATTTTCTTTAGATATTTATGTTATGTACTTTTTATAAATAGAGCAGTTAAACCAGGAAACAGACGTGTCGACAAAACCCAAACAAATGCACATCCAAACAAACACACCTGATACAAGACTTCATTCAGCAGACCTTTAGAAAAAACAGAAGTGTGTGATTTGAATTCATCTCTTTCAACAAGTCAACCCTCAAATCATAAACCGTTTCACTAAATAGCATTACAGTGATAAACCACAAGATATTGGCATGCCAAATGATCAGAATGATCACAGAAATTAACAAATTAACAAATTAGAAGCAATTCAAGCAGCAGTAGGTCAAGAACCTATCAAACTCATTCTTTCAATCCTTCTGAAGCAGCTGATTCAGATGATTCGGAGCAAAACTAAAATGAGTGATGACTCTTTTTTCCCTTTCTTTTCTTTTCTTTTAGCAATCATCTGTTGCAGATTATGGCTAATGTCTCACTTTTTAAGAGAACAAAGTTTTCAAGGGATGTCTGAAAGAGATGCTGAGCAGGTCATGTACTACATCAGATCATGAAAGTTCACAGATGTTCCCTTCAAAGGTATGATTTGACTGGATAGTACATTTAAATATTAAGAGCAATTTATATTAAATAAACAGTAGGTCTGTCACTTTTTATCAGTATATATCAGTCAAAGAGGAACATTCATTCTTCAGATCATCACTAATTGTACGGTAATTTGAAAGTTTGATTTCATTTAAATGAAACAAACATGTATAAATAAAATCTTCCCATGAGACGAAATAATAATGTCAACGCAAAAGAAGTACCGGAAAAAAATTCTGGGGATATTTTCATCAAATTCACAGTTTCATGGGTCACACAGCAATAAAACTTCTTCCTGACAAAACATCAGTAACAAGTCATCTACAAATAAACTGCGATATACACACATGTTTTCTCTAGAGTAGTGATCATCTGGCTGAATAATGTATATTACAAGAGCAAAAATAACAACTGTCCTGTACTGGTAAAATGCATGTAAATTAAAAATGTCTGATCTTCCAAATGTCATGGTCCTGACTGACAATAGCTGAAAGTAAATTGACTTATAAAACAGGGAGAGAGAAAAATAACATGTAAGATAAACGAAATCCTTAAAACAACAAAAGTATTTAGACAACCACGCTGAAATAACAGTAAAATGGAAATTCAATTATTAAAGCGTTGGAGGTGAGAAAAATGATGGAAAATAACTGTATGTGACATATTTCTGAAACAAAACCTTAACTTGAAAAATATTTTCCTATGAGCTCTTCAAATAGTATGAGTTGATTAATTTTGTGTAATCATACCTCAGGACTATCTTCTATATCTCCAAACACATCAGCAAAGTCTGTTGGGCTTTTCTTCAGAGTCTGCTCAGCAGGCAGTGTGTTGTCATTGTATGACGTCACAAACTTGAAGTCACTGGTTCTAGATCCTGTTGTCAGGTATGCGTCATAATTGTAAGCGCTGCGCAAAGTTCCTGTGCCGTCAACATCTGCGTAATTAGGAGGCAGATAAGCGCCGGGGATGGTGACTGCTCCATCAAACAACAGTCTGGGTTTTCTCCTGCGACAAAACCTCACACCCAGGATGATGATGATGAAGGTGAGAAAAAAGGTGGACACACACACCAGAGCGATGATCAGATAAGACGTCAGTTTGGAATTCTTCTCGTCGTAAGAAATGTCCTTCAGTTCTGGCACCTCAGCCAAGTTATCAGAGATGAGTAAATACATGGAGCAGGTGGCAGAGAGGGAGGGCTGTCCGTTATCTTTCACGGACACAATCAGGTTCTGTTTCATGCTGTCAGATTGTGAAATGTCCCGCTGGGTCCGGATCTCTCCGCTGTGGACACCAATAGTGAAAAGTCCCGGATCGGTGGATTTGACTATCTGATAGGACAGCCAGGCGTTCTGTCCAGAGTCCGCGTCCACCGCTATCACTTTGGACACCACAGAGCCTCCGTGGGCAGCTTTGGGGACCAGCTCGGTCATGAACGAGCTGCCCTCCGGGGCGGGGTACAGGATCTGAGGACAGTTGTCATTCACATCCGATATGAACACACTGACGGTCACGTTGCTGCTGAGCGGAGGAGAACCGTTGTCTCTGGCCATCAGGTGGACTTGAAAACTCCTCATGTGTTCATAATCGAACGACCTGACAGCGTGGATCACCCCCGTGTCTCCGTTCACAGACACGTAGGAGGACACCGGGGCACCGTTCACCTCACCGGCTAACACAGAATAAATCACGGTACCGTTTTGTCTCCAGTCGGGGTCTCGAGCAGTAACGGAACATAAAGTGGAGCCAGCTTTGTTATTTTCACTCACATATGCGCTGTAGGACTGTTCCTCAAACACAGGGGGGTTGTCGTTGATGTCTGCTACAGAGAAGTGAAGACTTTTGGAGGAGGACAGAGGTGGAGAGCCCTCGTCAGTGGCAGTGATTGTAATGTTGTAATCAGACACCACTTCACGGTCCAGTTGTCCTGTGGTCACCAGAGAATAATAGTTTTTGATAGACGGAACCAACTTGAAAGGGACGTTTTGCTGAATAGAACAGCGGACCTGTCGGTTCTTCTCAGAGTCTCGATCCTGCACGTTAATGATGCCCACCTCTGTACCAGGTGACACGTTCTCAGCCACGGGATTGGTCAGAGATTTCAGGTTTATAACAGGAGCGTTGTCATTCACATCGGTGATAGAAATAATGACCTTAGAATAAGATGAGAGACCTAATCCATCTTTCGCTTTGACGCGAATTTCATATGATGAAGTGGTTTCATAGTCAACAGCACTAATTAGTCGGATCTCTCCTAATTTACGATCAATTGTAAACATTTCCTTCTCATCGTCAGTCACATGTCCAAATTCATACGTCACGTCTCCATTGACCCCCTCGTCTGCGTCAGCTGCGCTCACTGTGACCACTACAGTGTCTACAGGAGAGTTTTCAGGCAGACTGGCTTTATAGACGTCCTGGCTGAACACCGGGGCGTTATCATTAGCATCCAGTACAGTGACGTGAATGACTACAGTACCTGATCTCTGAGGAGAGCCGCCATCCAGAGCTGTGAGGAGCAAATTAAGCTCTTGTTGATTTTCTCGATCAAGCTCTTTATCGAGAACGATCTCTATTGTGTTTTCATTAGCAGACAAAATAAAATGATCGTTCTTCTTCAGGCTGTAGTGCTGAACGGAATTTTGACCGATATCCGCATCGTGCGCCTCCTCTATGACAAAACGAGCTCCCTTGACTGCAGACTCATGAATTTCTATATTGATTATTTCCTCCTTAAATTGTGGTGAGTTATCATTGATATCCTGAACATGAAGAGTGATGCGATGAAGCTCCAGAGGATTCTCCAGCACCAGATCGTGTTTCAGGACGCACGAAGCTTTCTCTTTACAAAGCCCCTCTCGGTCAATCCTGTCGGCGACGATCAGTTCCCCGTTACTCAGGTTTATGTCACAGAAACGTTTATCAGTCCCCTCGGCGTCGATGCGGGCTCTTCTCTTGGAGAGAGCTCCCATCTCCAGCCCGAGATCCTTGGCAAGGTTTCCGACAACCGATCCTCGTTTCATCTCCTCTGGAAAAGAATAGCTCATATCCCCATACGTAGCATGCAAATGATGGATGAGGATAAACCAGCACGTTTGGAACAAAATTACGTTAAAATCCATCGTAAAATATTTGTCCACCGGCTCAAAGTCACGCGAAAAAATATGAACAACAGCGTAAGACGGATTGTAGCATCGACTGATGGGTGGTTCTCCCTATTTCTACACACACAAAAAAAACCGACGTCCGTCCTTTTATATCGAGAACAACATCTTAACGCTGGTGTATAGCGCCACCGCGAGGTTAACTTCACATTATTACCAACAAAATGAACAGATTTCATCAGGATGGCCTCATTCCTGTATATCCTGCGCTTTCACGAAATAGACAAAAAAACTTCCAAGTTTTGCTGTTTACCATTACCTTATGAGTGAAGGTAAGAGTAGACAATATTGATTAAACTGAAAAGTATTTATTAAACTGAAAAATAAAATCTGAAAAATATTCCTAATCATGAAGCAGCAGGTTTGAGGGACTGAATATGGCTAAAACGTTTTGAATCTAATTTCCTGTTCAATCCGTGTCTGGGTTTGACACTTTATAGCCTGACATCTCACACAATAATCAGTTACACATTTTCACTCATGTTAATTATAACATTACTGAATCAATAAAGGCAATCAATGACAATAGGGATATTTTCTTGTGATAGACTGAAGAAACCTTAAGTACTGACATCAGTGTTATTAAATTGAAATAATAATAATGTACTGGTCTAGGACAGTATTTTTTAAATTGATTCCTAGAGCGAAATATTTTGCCTCAAATTCTTCCCTTGAACTGTACAGATTATATTAATCCAGATTGCATTCATGCATATCTCACATTCACAGTTATCCCAACGATTATCTGGGGTTGTTCCATTACATTAGAAAACCTTAACATAATTAAACTTGTTCCCAAAATATTTTAGTTACCATTAGTTATACAAGTGAAGTCTATTTTGCTTGCTGTTTCCAAAAGTGCAAAATGTGTGATCTGTACATATTCCATTTTATAAAAATCTGATTTAATGAATACCTCTATATTAAGTATGATTTAAAAATGGAGTAGTATCCTGCAATACTGTTCAATGATTTAGTTGTGTATTTGACATGAAGCACAAAGAAGACTCAATCATACATCATAAAGAGCACTTGGCACAGGACAACAGGGAGTACCTTAAAGCCCCTGGGGAGTGAGTTTGGGTTCAGCACCTTTCTCAAGGGTAAACCTAAATAAGTAACGCAGTCAAAGTTTGTAAATGTAACGTTCAGTTAAAATGTATGAAAATGAAAACCCTTTATGTGTTTATTACAACATGAATCCTCATGAAAACGTTGTTGTTGTTTTTTCAAATCAGGAAAATAAATAAATAAATAAAATAGTAGCTTTGTGTACTCAATTAAACATTGGGCTAGACAAAGCTAAAAACCTGCTGAAAATACACAATCTCACTGCATCCTTTTGTAAAATACCCCACTGACAATACAAAAAAGGAATGTGTAGATTCAGAGGAATGTGTAAATATTTCATGTGAATTTTCATGTATATATTCCAACAAGAAAAATGTGATGACTAAGTTTGTACTTTGCAAGTTAGTTTTTTTTATTTGGGGATTAAACGTTTTTGTGTCTGTCCTTTCTGAAGAGAATGTATGTATTGTTTTTGTTGTTCCTGTTATTTTATTTTTTTTAAACTCAGGTGCTGCAGATACAAGTTTGCACAGAAAGCACGAGAGAATTAATGCTATTCAATTTTCTCCACAAATTGTAATAACTGATTTTAGTTTAGAGGGGAAAAAAAAACCCTTCATGTGGTACACTCAAAATATATGGTCATATTTGTTTTTATTGTTGGGGATTCATTTTTACATGTTATTTTACTGATTTGTCAGCACTTTATTTTCGACAATTCTAATTGATGAAACATTTTTATATTAACGTCTGTCCTCCCATATATTAATTTCGTCTTTATTTTGAGTCAAAGTAACTCAGGTGGCAGGAAAACAGGAGGGCGGAACCTAAGTGCAGGTCGCGTTGCACCCAGGTGACTCTAGGTGACGGACCTCGGCCCCTCTCCTCACAACATACTGGAGATGCAACAAGGGTGGTTCGTCTCTCTCATTCCTGTGACTGGTTTCCTGTGTTTTCAGGTTAGTACATTGTGACAATCACAAAATGACTACCTCCTAAGAGGTAATTATTTTTAGCATTATTGACATGCTTTGGTGGCGTTTTTCAACGTATATAAGTAAGTTTGATGTTAGCTAGAAAACTCCGCCTAGCAGGCAAAGCCGCTTGGCGGGAGTTTCAGAAAATGGCGCCTACCTGTTACATATTAGGCAGAGCTCATTTGCATATGTGCACATTGCGTGGCAAGATTTTAGTTGTTTTCCCTCTTTTGACCCTGCACACCTGACAAACATTGTAAATAGAGTGTTTCTGTTGGGATATGATTAAATTAATATTGTAGGATCTTTGTTTACTATGGTGCATTAAGGAAATTACTTGAACAAGCCGATGCATATATTTTTGAATGGCTATTTTCTGTTTATAAAAAGCACTGTTAGTTTCATGTGCCTTTCAGGAATAGTTACAGTATGAAGGTCGAAACTGCATTTTCGTCAGTTTTAAAGGTGTTAGTTTTACTGTGTATGAGTCCATTAACATTCCCTATGCAATGAGTTTACTGTTTACATTATACCAGTCTTATACTACTGTAAGTAGCTTTCAGTGGATTTTGGTACAGTAAATGTGAAATTGACTTTAGAGCGCTATATATCATAGTATCCATGGAAATAGCATAGATGCCGAAAATATGCTTTTGGGACAAAAGTAATGTACCATCTGAATCCCTCTGGTTCATCTTTATTTTTTTTTTTGGTTTATTTTGAGTTTTAAGGGGAAAATCTTAAACTGACTGTGATGTGAGATGGAGCAGAATACACTGTGTCCTGGAGTTTAAGCATGGACATATGAGAGCCGCACAATGGACATTGAGACATGAACTTTATTGTATTAGGGATAGATTAGGGACATGAATGTTTATCGTAATATTGTGAATAATTGTTCAAATAAGAAGAGAACATACTGGAGATGCAACAAGGGTGGTTCGTCTATCTCATTCCTGTGACTGTTTTCCTGTGTTTTCAGGGTGCGAGGCGTACAGAACCACCAATCATTTGTTATTACGCCCCTCAGTATTTGGGACAGGTAACATACACATGGAGCAACATCTATTGTTTGGAGGCAGTCCCCACACCGTGACATAAATATCATAAAGAAAGATCGGAGCTGATCAAAATGATCTAAAATAAGGATGCAATAAATACACTGACTATACATTCACCTTTGGTTGTATATCCTAAATGGAGTTGCATTTAGATTCATGTTTGGTGTCTTGTAAGCAAAATTGATCTGTCCAGAGGTGTGCTGGAGACCACATAGATACTGCCACAAGTGTAAAACATTACAGAACTACAAATTAGGTGAGTAAAACTGATTTGGAAGGCTTGCTATACCACATCACTGAGATATTAACTGAAACAGCATCAGCCATGTTCTGTATGAAGAAAAACTAAATCAAAAAGAAATCTCTATCAAGCTCTGTCATTAACTTTCAACAATACAACCACAGGTCCAGTAAATCCAAATCTCAACAGAGGATGCTTTGAAACAACCAGACATATAGCAGCATAATAAAGACAACTACTGGTCCAGTTAAAACCACTCAGTCCACAGTAAAAAAAAAAAAAGATGCCATTGCACTATTAGCCCCATATGTGATAATGGTTCTTGGTAACCAAATTAACTGAAGTCAAGTGGCGACCAAACAAAAAATGTGCAAGCCTGGCCAGAACATACAAGTGACTGAATAAAATAGTATTATGACACACAATGCTTTAAATAAACAGAAGTAAAGATCACTGATTCAACACAATCAGTGCTGAGATGTCCACACAAATACGCAAACAGACAAAAAATAATTCAAATAAAAATGTCTCTGAAACCATTTATGTTATGTACATTCCAAGATCGCAGTGGATAAACCAGAGAACACAGGTCTCAACCAAACCCAAACAAATGTTCGCCAAAACAGTCATGCCTAACAATGGACTTGTATCAGCAGTCTTTAAGAAAACAGCATTGTGTGTTTGCAGGTATTCAGTGTCAGCTTGAAACATATATCAGTTAACTAAAAGCCATTAGAGTGTTAAATTTCTAAAGTTAGAAGCAAATCATTAATATGCCATATACCAATGATCACAGGAATAAAACACTGAGAGGAAACACACCAGCAGTAGATCAAGAACTGATCAAGCTCATTCTTTTAGTCATGAAAGCAGGTGGTAAAAGCACAACAGTTCTACAGAGAACAAATGCATTGTGATTATCTGCTGTCTGTTCAGAAAGAAATGTATGCAGCAGGTAACATATACTGTCATAATGGTATCTCTTCAGAACTGATCATCTGATAGATGATTTCTTTCAAAGTTTATTTATTTTTCAAGTCTAAATCTGAGGCATATTGTTGCATTTTGGCTCCATGTTATGGCAGATTTAGATGCTGATTTAGAATCCAAGTGAAATATTCATTTAAGCACACTACAGTCTGCTTTGTTCAAAATTTATGAGACATAGGTTATATTAACTGGGGAAAAAGAAAAGTACAAATACTTAGCATAATTCTCAAAAAAATCATGCTGTAGCAGGTTCGATATAAACAAAACATGTTCATATAATTATTTGAGGATAACTGAATATTAATAATGTCATTCTAACGGCTCGTCAAATACTTTTGGTCGCTTGAAGTTGTGTAATCATACCTCAGGACTATCTTCTATATCTCCAAACACATCGGCAAAGTCTGTTGGGCTTTTCCTCAGAGTCTGCTCAGCAGGCAGTGTGTTGTCATTGTATGACGTCACAAACTTGAAGTCACTGGTTCTAGATCCTGTTGTCAGGTATGCGTCATAATTGTAAGCGCTGCGCAAAGTTCCTGTGCCGTCAACATCTGCGTAATTAGGAGGCAGATAAGCGCCGGGGATGGTGACTGCTCCATCAAACAACAGTCTGGGTTTTCTCCTGCGACAAAACCTCACACCCAGGATGATGATGATGAAGGTGAGAAAGAAGGTGGACACACACACCAGAGCGATGATCAGATAAGACGTCAGTTTGGAATTCTTCTCGTCGTAAGAAATGTCCTTCAGTTCTGGCACCTCAGCCAAGTTATCAGAGATGAGTAAATACATGGAGCAGGTGGCAGAGAGAGAGGGCTGTCCGTTATCTTTCACGGACACAATCAGGTTCTGTTTCATGCTGTCAGATTGTGAAATGTCCCGCTGGGTCCGGATCTCTCCGCTGTGGACACCAATAATGAAAAGTCCCGGATCGGTGGATTTGACTATCTGATAGGACAGCCAGGCGTTCTGTCCAGAGTCCGCGTCCACCGCTATCACTTTGGACACCACAGAGCCTCCGTGGGCAGCTTTGGGGACCAGCTCGGTCATGAACGAGCTGCCCTCCGGGGCGGGGTACAGGATCTGAGGACAGTTGTCATTCACATCCGATATGAACACACTGACGGTCACGTTGCTGCTAAGCGGAGGAGAACCGTTGTCTCTGGCCATCAGGTGGACTTGAAAACTCCTCATGTGTTCATAATCGAACGACCTGACAGCGTGGATCACCCCCGTGTCTCCGTTCACAGACACGTAGGAGGACACCGGGGCACCGTTCACCTCACCGGCTAACACAGAATAAATCACGGTACCGTTTTGTCTCCAGTCGGGGTCTCGAGCAGTAACGGAACATAAAGTGGAGCCAGCTTTGTTATTTTCACTCACATATGCGCTGTAGGACTGTTCCTCAAACACAGGGGGGTTGTCGTTGATGTCTGCTACAGACAAGTGAAGACTTTTGGAGGAGGACAGAGGTGGAGAGCCCTCGTCAGTGGCAGTGATTGTAATGTTGTAATCAGACACCACTTCACGGTCCAGTTGTCCTGTGGTCACCAGAGAATAATAGTTTTTGATAGACGGAACCAACTTGAAAGGGACGTTCTGCTGAATAGAACAGCGGACCTGTCGGTTCTTCTCAGAGTCTCGATCCTGCACGTTAATGATGCCCACCTCTGTACCAGGTGACACGTTCTCAGCCACGGGATTGGTCAGAGATTTCAAATTGACAACAGGAGCGTTGTCATTCACATCAGTGATAGAAATAATAACCTTAGAATAAGATGAAAGACCCAATCCATCTTTGGCTTTGACGCGAATTTCATATGATGAAGTGGTTTCATAGTCAACAGCACTAATTAGTCGGATCTCTCCTAATTTACGATCAATTGTAAACATTTTCTTCACATTCTCATTCACGTGTCCAAATTCATACGTCACGTCTCCATTGACTCCCTCGTCTGCGTCAGCTGCGCTCACTGTGACCACTACAGTGTCTACAGGAGAGTTTTCAGGCAGACTGGCTTTATAGACGGCCTGGCTGAACACCGGGGCGTTATCATTAGCATCCAGTACAGTGACGTGAATGACTACAATACCTGATCTCTGAGGAGAGCCGCCATCCAGAGCTGTGAGGAGCAAATTAAGCTCTTGTTGATTTTCTCGATCAAGCTCTTTATCGAGAACGATCTCTATTGTGTTTTCATTAGCAGACAGAATAAAATGATCGTTCTTCTTCAGGCTGTAGTGCTGAACGGAATTTTGACCGACATCCGCATCGTGCGCCTCTTCTATGACGAAACGAGCTCCCTTGTCTGCAGACTCCCGAATTTCAATATTGATTAGTTCCTCCTTAAATTGTGGTGAGTTATCATTGATATCCTGAACATGAAGAGTGATGCGATGAAGCTCCAGAGGATTCTCCAGCACCAGATCGTGTTTCAGGACGCACGAAGCTTTGTCTCCACAAAGCCCCTCTCGGTCAATCCTGTCGGCGACGATCAGTTCCCCGTTACTCAGGTTTATGTCACAGAAACGTTTATCAGTCCCCTCGGCGTCGATGCGGGCTCTTCTCTTGGAGAGAGCTCCCATCTCCAGCCCGAGATCCTTGGCAAGGTTTCCGACAACCGATCCTCGTTTCATCTCCTCTGGAAAAGAATAGCTCATATCCCCATACGTAGCATGCAAATGATGGATGAGGATAAACCAGCACGTTTGGACCAAGATTACTTTAAAATCCATCGTAAAATATTTGGCATCACCCTAAAAATTCCCCGGCGAAAAAATGTGATTCACGACGTAACACAAATGGTCGCATCGACTGAAGGGTGGTTCTCCTCGTCTACATAAAGTACTGCGTCCTCCCTGTGTGTTGACTTCAAACATTGTAAGGCTGGTGTTATAGCGCCACCGCGAGTTCAACTCTGCAATAACACCAAGTAAACCCAATAATTCATTTCCACTACCGACGCATTCTGCTTTTTTATTATACGGACCCATCAGCTTATAACTTTGTGTCTTTATTGGTAACGAAGGTAACAATCTGTAACACTGAATTAACTGGAGAAAAAAAATAAGTAGAATATCTCAAAGTATTCCTAACATGCAGGTTTGAGGGTGTTAGTCTGGCTGGTATATTATGAAATGTCATTTTCTGTACTGTTCAATCACTGTCTGGGTTTGGTGTATTAGTCCTGATGTCCTCACATGATCAGTCACACAGTTTTCCTCATCTTCTCTTCAACAACTGAATCAAGTATATATAGCAGTAGTTCGGTCCACTGGGTATTTGGTTGGGGAACGGAGGGTGGCTGGTTGGCGACACAATTTGGAGTGTGGACCAGCAGTTGGAGAGGTGCAGTTGGATAGGTGCCAGTTCGCCTTATAAGCAATGCCGAAACGCCCATGAGCAAGGCACTTTCCTCCAAGATGCTGTAGGGGGCAGCTATGCAATGTAGCTGCCTGCCACTCTAACATTAACCTCTCCCTATTTTCATGCCTACAGGCCCACCTGTGTCTGTCAATTGTAAACAGGCGGGGGCCTGTACATTATACATGTGTGTGGAAAAGAAAAAAGTTGAAAAAATAATTTCCCAATGGGAATCAATAAAATGTGTTTCTTTTTCATTTGCTTCTCTCTTCTTTGGTGAATAGCAGTTTCACTTTCCTTGTCATTGAGAAAACCTAAAGTACTGACCTCAGTGTCATTTTACCCCAAGTATAATCTGCTGATCTAGAACAGTATTTCTTAACTGTTTTCTAGAGTCTCAAACGCTTTGCCTCAGATTCTCCCTATGAAATGTGTAAATTATATTAATCCAGACTGCATTCACAAATGTCTCACAATCACAGTTGCCCCAATGATTATTTGTGCTTGTGCACTGCATTATGAAAACTGAAATATAACCATGTTCCCAGAATGTTTTTGTTGTCTTTAGTCATGCAAAGTTGTTTTTGCGGTGATTTGAAAATAATTATGTCTTGTAAATGGTTGATGTAATGAGCAGTCTAATATTAATTAGGATTTAAAGGTTGAATAGTAACCTGTAATATTCATCAGGAAGTTCATTTTTAGTTGATATGAGGGAATAAGAATTCATTTATTCTTAGGGAATTCACACATAAAGAGCATTTTGCACAGGATGATTGGGAGTAGCTTAAAGCACCCAGGGAGTTAGTTCGAGATCAGCGTCTTTATTAACGGCATACTTAAAAACAAAACATAATCACAAGTGTGAATTTTTCACTTTCATTATAAATGCATATCAATAAAGATAATCTTTCTATTATTTTACAATATTCATTGTAACCATATCAGAAATGAATCACTATAGTAGCTCTGTGGACTCAAATAAATGTGTGGCCAAACAAATCTAAAACCTGCTGAATTATTCCATTCTACTTGCATACTCCTTAATACTCTAGTGATAATAATATTTTTTTAAAAAATTTAAAATACAGAGTAAAGTGCAGACATGTATCCCAATGTTTTATTTTTGCATTCCAAAAAGAAAAATGGGATGTTTCAGTCTGTGTTTTGCACGTTACAGTTTTATTTATCTGTGGTTGAGATATATTCATCATTTTCTGTCCATTTTGAAGATATAACTTGTAATGTTTATGTTGTTCTCCTGTTTTCCTTAATCTCGGGTGCTTCAGATACAAGATTGCTGAGAAAACATGAATAAATTGAAGTTTTTCAGTTCTCTCAACAAGTTGTCTTGACTGACTTTAGTTACCAGGTAAAAAACAAAGAACCCCCACCCAAAAAAATAAAAATAAAAATAAAAATTAATAAATAAAAGGAATACAGCTGCACACAGCAACATCATTTGTTGAAATGCAGTCCTCACACCATGTCATGAATATCATGAAGACAGATCTAAGAGGACAACAATTAATCTAAATCCAATACAAGCATCCAGTAAATATACTGACTGTAAAACCAGAAAATAATTCTTATTTTGTCACATATCCTCGATGCAGTTGCATTAACTTTGTGATTGGTCTTTTTTTTTGTAAGCTAAAAGGCCTTGTCCAAAAGTGTTTTGGAGACCACATGTATACTACCATAAAACACCACAGAACAATATCCAAAGTTATTTTGATTGATTAAAAATGCCTGCCATACCACAACACTCAAATATGAACTGAAACAGCATCAGCCATGTTCTGTCAGTGACTTTCAACAACACAACCACAGGTCCATTGAATCCAAATCTCAGATGAACAAACAACAACCAGACATAGCAGCATAAAAAAACATGTATACAGCTCAATAAAACCACCAAATCCATAGAAAGAGACAACTCATTTTAACTATTAGCTACAGATGTATAAATGGTTCTTGATAACAAAAGTAAACAATGTCAAGCGGAAAATCCCCTCTCCCCAAAAAAATGTGCAACCCTTTTCAAAACGAAACCGAGACTGAATAAAATTCCATTATGATACACAATGTTTTAAATCAATCAAAGTAAAGCTCACTGATTCCACAAAACCAGCGCTGAGATGTCCGCACATATATGCAAACTGAGAAACAACAAAGTTTTTTTTTTTTTTTGACATTTATGTTATGTATATTTCATAACCACAGTGGCTAAAATAGAGAACAGTGGTGCTGACAAAGTAAAATTGCTTTTGTTTGTTTTTCCAAACAGTGATGCCAAATAATAGACGTGTTTCAACAGTTATTAAGGAAACAGCATTGCATGTTTTTAGGTTTTGAGTGAGTCAGCTTGAAAGGTATAGTCTGTTTACAAAAAAATATTATAGCGTTGAATCCCTAAACTTAGACACAAGTCATTAATGTGCCAGATACTGTACCTATGATCACAGGAATGAAAAATTGAGGAGAAACACATCATTAGAAGAAGAACCGACCAACCTCATTTTGAAAGTCAGTCTGAAGTACGTAATCATGACAATTCTACAGAGGATGAATGACTCATGATTATTTGTTATCTCGTTTAGAAAAGGAAGGCATTTTGAAAAGCATGACTGCAAGGTGAAAGTAGGTAATAAATTGACATGATGTTAACTGTATATAGAACTGATCATGTGATCAGACGATGATATTTACCAGTAATTTGGGTTTTTTTTAGAAATACATCATATATTGCATCATTTATGCTCCAGTCGATCAGAGACTTTGAAGTTAATATATTAACTTAGAGATAACTTAATTCAGGCAGATATAGTAAATTTTGATTTGAGGAAGTATGACACAACATAACATTTATCCATTACCCTGCAAAACTCAAACAAAGAGATATCAACTATGTAAGGCTGATCCACTGGTCTGCCTCAAGAACGCTATCAATGGTTAAACAATTAAAATACGGAGAGTCACATACAGTATCCATAGTGAAAAAATGCAATGTTAAGTTAACAACATAAAATGACCATGGTGAAAAGTTGTGAAACGAAAAAAAAAAGGCTGAAAACAATTATGAAATAAACAGCAAAAAAAATTCAGAAAACCACGCTGAAATGGAGAAATTGAAAAATACCATGCAATAACTGTAGGGAATTTAATCTGCAATTTGACTACTGAAATGGAATAGTTAATGGAAACGATGAGATGCAATTAGGAAATTAGATAGAAAACTGCACAGGAAGTATTTCTAAAACAATACCTTGAAATCACAACAACAACAAAAATCATCCTACGAGCTCTTTAAGGAGTTTGAGTTGATTGAATTTGTGAAATCATACCTCAGGACTATCTTCTATATCTCCAAACACATCAGCAAAGTCTGTTGGGCTTTTCCTCAGAGTCTGTTCAGCAGGCAGTGTGTTGTCATTGTATGACGTCACAAACTTGAAGTCACTGGTTCTAGATCCTGTTGTCAGGTATGCGTCATAATTGTAAGCGCTGCGCAAAGTTCCTGTGCCGTCAACATCTGCGTAATTAGGAGGCAGATAAGCGCCGGGGATGGTGACTGCTCCATCAAACAACAGTCTGGGTTTTCTCCTGCGACAAAACCTCACACCCAGGATGATGATGATGAAGGTGAGAAAAAAGGTGGACACACACACCAGAGCGATGATCAGATAAGACGTCAGTTTGGAATTCTTCTCGTCGTAAGAAATGTCCTTCAGTTCTGGCACCTCAGCCAAGTTATCAGAGATGAGTAAATACATGGAGCAGGTGGCAGAGAGAGAGGGCTGTCCGTTATCTTTCACGGACACAATCAGGTTCTGTTTCATGCTGTCAGATTGTGAAATGTCCCGCTGGGTCCGGATCTCTCCACTGTGGACACCAATAGTGAAAAGTCCCGGATCGGTGGATTTGACTATCTGATAGGACAGCCAGGCGTTCTGTCCAGAGTCCGCGTCCACCGCTATCACTTTGGACACCACAGAGCCTCCGTGGGCAGCTTTGGGGACCAGCTCGGTCATGAACGAGCTGCCCTCCGGGGCGGGGTACAGGATCTGAGGACAGTTGTCATTCACATCCGATATGAACACACTGACGGTCACGTTGCTGCTGAGCGGAGGAGAACCGTTGTCTCTGGCCATCAGGTGGACTTGAAAACTCCTCATGTGTTCATAATCGAACGACCTGACAGCGTGGATCACCCCCGTGTCTCCGTTCACAGACACGTAGGAGGACACCGGGGCACCGTTCACCTCACCGGCTAACACAGAATAAATCACGGTACCGTTTTGTCTCCAGTCGGGGTCTCGAGCAGTAACGGAACATAAAGTGGAGCCAGCTTTGTTATTTTCACTCACATATGCGCTGTAGGACTGTTCCTCAAACACAGGGGGGTTGTCGTTGATGTCTGCTACAGACAAGTGAAGACTTTTGGAGGAGGACAGAGGTGGAGAGCCCTCGTCAGTGGCAGTGATTGTAATGTTGTAATCAGACACCACTTCACGGTCCAGTTGTCCTGTGGTCACCAGAGAATAATAGTTTTTGATAGACGGAACCAACTTGAAAGGGACGTTTTGCTGAATAGAACAGCGGACCTGTCGGTTCTTCTCAGAGTCTCGATCCTGCACGTTAATGATGCCCACCTCTGTACCAGGTGACACGTTCTCAGGCACGGGATTGGTCAGAGATTTCAGGTTTATAACAGGAGCGTTGTCATTCACATCAGTGATAGAAATAATGACCTTAGAATAAGATGAAAGACCCAATCCATCTTTTGCTTTGACGCGAATTTCATATGATGAAGTGGTTTCATAGTCAACAGCACTAATTAGTCGGATCTCTCCTAATTTACGGTCGACACTAAAACGGTTCTTTAAGTCTTCAGAGAGGTGCACAAATTCATACGTCACGTCTCCATTGACCCCCTCGTCTGCGTCAGCTGCGCTCACTGTGACCACTACAGTGTCTACAGGAGAGTTTTCAGGCAGACTCGCTTTATAGACGTCCTGGCTGAACACCGGGGCGTTATCATTAGCATCCAGTACAGTGACGTGAATGACTACAGTACCTGATCTCTGAGGAGAGCCGCCATCCAGAGCTGTGAGGAGCAAATTAAGCTCTTGTTGATTTTCTCGATCAAGCTCTCTATCGAGAACGATCTCTATTGTGTTTTCATTAGCAGACAGAATAAAATGATCGTTCTTCTTCAGGCTGTAGTGCTGAACGGAATTTTGACCGACATCCGCATCGTGCGCTCCGTCAATGACAAAACGAGCTCCCTTGACTGCAGACTCCTGAATTTCTATATTGATTATTTCCTCGTTAAATTGTGGTGAGTTGTCATTGATATCCTGAACATGAAGAGTGATGCGATGAAGCTCCAGAGGATTCTCCAGCACCAGATCGTGTTTCAGGACGCACGAAGCTTTGTCTCCACAAAGCCCCTCTCGGTCAATCCTGTCGGCGACGATCAGTTCCCCGTTACTCAGGTTTATGTCACAGAAACGTTTATCAGTCCCCTCGGCGTCGATGCGGGCTCTTCTCTTGGAGAGAGCTCCCATCTCCAGCCCGAGATCCTTGGCAAGGTTTCCGACAACCGATCCTCGTTTCATCTCCTCTGGAAAAGAATAGCTCATATCCCCATAAACTCCATGCATGAAATAGACAAGGAAGTAGAATGTAAACGGTTGAAACATGATGATGGTAAAGTCCGTCGTTTAGAATAAATTTTCAAGGACCTCAAAGAATCAACACAATGGACAACGTTAATCCGCATAACACGACGAGCAGTACGTATTTTGCAGTGGTTGGGTCTAAACGTACTGGGCGGATATCTAAGTCTGTTCACAAAGAATAAATGAGTAACCCATATTAAGGCTGGTGCACAGCGACACCGTGAGTCAAAAATATACAATATCACAGCATTTGACACATATAAAAATCTCCTAGTCTATAGTAGTCGTTTCATTCATCTTTGAATGAAACAGAACATTTACTTCTATGTTTGAAACACAGGGATCAGCAGCCACTTCAAATTAAGCCTCATTGTCAACAAGTGGATGTAGTTTGTCTGGTATCAAGGTGTGAAAACAGCCCGCCACGTGTCACACCTTTTTTTAAGATAATACATGAAAGCTATATGTAAAGCAAGGGTTGCAAGTCAGTTCACATAGTCTTTAACATATCAATCAGCACAAGAGGATAACATTAGTTAGTTAGTAAGTTAGTCAATTTATTTTTTCGGACATGTTAATATAACAGACTTCACACCTTCATCACATTTACAACATCAACAACAGCATAAAAAAAGGTTCTAACGGGTAGAGGCCAATAGGCTTGTGAAATTCCCGTCCCCCAGAATCAACAAACATCTCTTTCATTACAGTATGTAATCACCAAACTCAGACATTAAAAGTTTTCATAAATACCTAATGAATGCTGCCATTGAATAGATTCCCTGAGACACAAGGGCATTGAAAAAATATGTCTTCATTTGCGAGTCCAACACAAATCTGAACAGATATTTGCGAAATAAATTTAAAGGGGGAGATGATTTTTTTGACATTATATCAAGGGATCATCTATGCATGGTCCAGATCATATCCTCATTCTTCACTGCATACTTCCAGGAATAAAAAGCAATACAGTCATACTTCAAAAAATATACATATTAGATTGAAATCTGTATTTTCAGGTTCTTCGTGTTTTTTTATTTGTTTCAAAAGATCAATGTACGTATATTTTTGCAGAGTGATATTGAGCTCAAATATTGTGTGAAACGTGTACATGACAAAAGGTCCTTCTCTTTTTTAGAGCATGAACGAGGTTATTTTGTTTTTGTTTTGGTTATTCATATTAACTATGTCATTGTACCAAAACATTGTAATGATTTACCATCATGTAATTTCATAAGGTGTTTGTTTGATCAAGCCATGCTTCAAATATGCGTGAATACAATCTTTTTTGTCAGCTCCAAGGCTGAAGTTACAGCGTTCATCATGAAATTCAATCCAACTCGGGTCATCCCAGCCTGGCATCTTACAAACTGCATTAAGTTGCCTTGAAAAAAAGATTAATTTTATGATCCTGCAATGCTATACATTAAATGACAAATGTGAAATGTGCTTAAATTCAGATAAATATACATCTTCTGTTACACTGGGATCTCAAGGGGAAAAAAATAAAACATGAAGACAAAAATCAGTACAAAAGTGGAAAAGTTAGAAAAGTCACTATGAGAAACAGCACAAGCTTAACATAACTTTACCACCACTATACAACTACAATGTAATTCAATGTTGCAAACCAACAGACTGCCTCTTGATTTTTGAAGAATTTATATAATTCTAACTCCTCAAATAAAGGGGAAATTAATTACTTTCATCTAACAAATTCTAGCAATTCTTCCATTTCTTTTATGGTGAAAAAAAATCAATAGGGAAACAAAATCAAGATGTAGTGGGACGTTGAGTGTCAGCTGAAAAGTCAAAACCAGGCATCACCTAATGGTGGACCCGTGACCACTCTCTGATAAATTCACGAGAATAGATTTTCTTGGCCCATTTTTACTGATGGTTGCAGCTATAGACAGCGGGCGCTGCTACTCCAGTTAATATGGTAGTAGCGCCACTCAGTTTACCTGCGTGCTCAACGCACCTCAAAGTGCCACAGCAGCCCGCTGCAGCTACCACTATGAGTTTACTGCTAGAGCGGAGCACAGAGGAAGGGAGACAATGAAGACAACACGGCTTGTTCCAAACAAGGAAAGGTTGATCAGGAAAACCGCTGGTTAACAATGAGTGGACGAAACTTATGTTTATTCTTCCATCAGGCAGGTCAAAACCATTTTACCTCCTATGGTCTGAACACGTATCATTAATTAAAAGTGGTTACGTGAAGCGCCACTATGAAACAAAGCACTATGAAACAAAGCAAAGCGATTTTGAGCAAAGTTATCCCCTGAAATCTGAGATGAGGGCAAAATCAAATAACAGCAAAATGCAAAAGGATGTTCACTAAAGGCAAAGTGGATTTTGGGGCAACGTAAAAATCTTTTAGTGGTGGGACAGTTGTGAGATGCTTCAACAGCAACTAGAAAATCAGAAATATTAACAGCTTGATGCAGCTATTCAGAGAGCACCATGTATATCTTTGGCCATTGATGAGACTACAGATGTTACTAATGTCCAGCTTTTATGTGTATCAGGTTCCTTCACAAAGATAAGGAGCTCTTTGCAGGATGCAACACCACTATGAAACACACACAAGAGGAGAGAACATCAATTTGGCAATAAAAGACATGCTGACAAAAAGGTGCGTAGATCTGAAGAGGGTGGTCTCTGTCACCGGGCCATGGTGGGAAAAGAGAGGGGGGCTGTGCCACACAGTCAAGGTGTACCTTGTGTGCACCTTGACTGTTTGGATCGACGTACAGCTGTGAGTCAGCTTTTTACACCATGAACATTATCACAAACAATTACCATTCTAGGCTCACCAATTAGCACCTACTTGTCTGCTTCCAACCAAGATTTAAATTACTGGCAGGACAGTCACATGCCCCTTTCTTTCATGAAGAACGTACTGTTTGCATTTTCCACCTGAAAGAGCTTTCTGAATATGATTATGTTTTTTAATCTAAATGTAGGCCTTCGGTTCTTCAGGCTGGGATGTCTTCAATATATGAGAAAAAAAAAATTCAGCTGTTTGCACTTTATTTTTAATATAGGTTTGTGTTTTCTTCAATCTAACATAACGACTTTAAATATATTTTCCTGGGTCTACTTTTATTTATGGTAAAAGCTAGCTGTGCACTCAGTTAAACCTATACTGCATTGAAAATTGATAATAAATGAAAATGTGGACATAGTGGCTGGCTATAAGACACAAACTGGACTTGAGTTCGCACCTTCTACTGGGAGGGAATTTTAATACCTGAACCTCCCTAAATTTTAATAGTGCCCCTGCTCTAAACCCTCTACAGTTCGGTTATCAGACCCACTTGGGAGTTGATGATGCTGTCATCTACCTCCTGCAGAGAGCCCATTTGCATCTGGATAGTGGGGGAAGCACTGTGAGATTCACCTTCTCTGATTCCTCTAGTGCTTTTAACACCTTCAGCCAAGGCTGCTGGGTGAGAAGCTGGGGGGGGGGGGGGTGTCGACACCTCCACCGTCTCCTGGATCAGTGACTACCTGACGGGCAGGCCACAGTTTGTCTGTCTGGGCAGTGTTCTGTCTGAGATGGTGGCCAGTGATACAGGAGCCCTTCAGGGGATTGTACTGTCCCCTTTCCTCTTCGCATTATATTATTATACACCACTGATTTTGACTTCAGGAAAAAGAGGAGCACGCCACAACCAATACACATCCTGGGAGAGGTTGTAGAGGAGGTGGAGTACTACAAGTACCTGGGCGTGAATATCAATAACAGACTGGACTGGAAATCCAACACCGACTGTCTACAAGAAGGGGATGAATAGACTCTGCTTCCTGAGGAAGTTGAGACCCCTCTATGTATGCAATAAGATGTTGGAGATGTTCTATCAGTCTGTTGTGGCCAGCATTACCTTCCTTGATGTGGTCTGCTGGGGGAGCAGCATCGGAGCCAGCAATACCAACAGACCAAACAAGCTGATTAGGAAGGCAGGCTCTGTGATTGGCTGTAGTCTGGACACTGTGGAGGCTGTGGTGGAGAGGACTCTGAACAAACTGTTATCCATCATGGATAACCCTGCTCACCGTCTCCTCCACACACTGGACAGAAGTGGAGCTCCTTCTCCAACAGACTGCTACATCTCCACTGTCGAAGGGACAGGTACAGTAAATCATTCCTGCCACAAGCCTTCGCTCTGTACAACAGCTTACATATCAGATAGAGTTCCACCAGTGTGATATTTAAATACGACTTTCATTAAGTCCTGTGTGTTGCCAGAGTGCCACACTTAATAACTTTATACTTGCCATGCTAGGGTATTATTATTGTTAATATTGTTAATATTATTATTATTATTATTCCTTTTCCCCTTATGTCTTATTTTTTCTTCAATGTATATTTTCCCTGTTTCTGTTTTTTCTTTGTGTCTGAATTCTGCTGCAACATTTAAATTTCCCAGTTTGGATAAATAAAGTACATCTTTTCTTGTCTTGAGTAGATAAGTACTTCCCAATGTAAGCTCACTGATTAGTGTGGCCAGTTGAACAACATCAAGACATTCACAGGGCCCAGACAGCTCCGTAAACTGGAGTTACACCTGACTGTAAGAGTCAGGTGTAACTCCAGTTAACTGCTTTATTGTGTAAAAAATATACAGTTTTATTACTTGACCTGGCTACATGTTAGATTTCATGTGTTATAAAATGCCATATGACAGCATTAAATATGAAAACTGTGAGATGAACTTGTGTTGAAACGTTAATCCCACACCTCAACTGACAATACAAAAGATGATTTAAAGAGTAATGCTTTACTTCAAACAAATCAATTAATAATCATACTATTAGGTAAACATGTCACCATGATTCATCCTACCTCAGTGGATGTTTCAAGATCTCCAAACACATCAGCAAAGTCTGTTGGGCTTTTCCTCAGAGTCTGCTCAGCAGGCAGTGTGTTGTCATTGTATGACGTCACAAACTTGAAGTCACTGGTTCTAGATCCTGTTGTCAGGTATGCGTCATAATTGTAAGCGCTGCGCAAAGTTCCTGTGCCGTCAACATCTGCGTAATTGGGAGGCAGATAAGCGCCGGGGATGGTGACTGCTCCATCAAACAACAGTCTGGGTTTTCTCCTGCGACAAAACCTCACACCCAGGATGATGATGATGAAGGTGAGAAAGAAGGTGGACACACACACCAGAGCGATGATCAGATAAGACGTCAGTTTGGAATTCTTCTCGTCGTAAGAAATGTCCTTCAGTTCTGGCACCTCAGCCAAGTTATCAGAGATGAGTAAATACATGGAGCAGGTGGCAGAGAGAGAGGGCTGTCCGTTATCTTTCACGGACACAATCAGGTTCTGTTTCATGCTGTCAGATTGTGAAATGTCCCGCTGGGTCCGGATCTCTCCGCTGTGGACACCAATAGTGAAAAGTCCCGGATCGGTGGATTTGACTATCTGATAGGACAGCCAGGCGTTCTGTCCAGAGTCCGCGTCCACCGCTATCACTTTGGACACCACAGAGCCTCCGTGGGCAGCTTTGGGGACCAGCTCGGTCATGAACGAGCTGCCCTCCGGGGCGGGGTACAGGATCTGAGGACAGTTGTCATTCACATCCGATATGAACACACTGACGGTCACGTTGCTGCTGAGCGGAGGAGAACCGTTGTCTCTGGCCATCAGGTGGACTTGAAAACTCCTCATGTGTTCATAATCGAACGACCTGACAGCGTGGATCACCCCCGTGTCTCCGTTCACAGACACGTAGGAGGACACCGGGGCACCGTTCACCTCACCGGCTAACACAGAATAAATCACGGTACCGTTTTGTCTCCAGTCGGGGTCTCGAGCAGTAACGGAACATAAAGTGGAGCCAGCTTTGTTATTTTCACTCACATATGCGCTGTAGGACTGTTCCTCAAACACAGGGGGGTTGTCGTTGATGTCTGCTACAGAGAAGTGAAGACTTTTGGAGGAGGACAGAGGTGGAGAGCCCTCGTCAGTGGCAGTGATTGTAATGTTGTAATCAGACACCACTTCACGGTCCAGTTGTCCTGTGGTCACCAGAGAATAATAGTTTTTGATAGACGGAACCAACTTGAAAGGGACGTTTTGCTGAATAGAACAGCGGACCTGTCGGTTCTTCTCAGAGTCTCGATCCTGCACGTTAATGATGCCCACCTCTGTACCAGGTGACACGTTCTCAGGCACGGGATTGGTCAGAGATTTCAGGTTTATAACAGGAGCGTTGTCATTCACATCAGTGATAGAAATAATGACCTTAGAATAAGATGAAAGACCCAATCCATCTTTTGCTTTGACGCGAATTTCATATGATGAAGTGGTTTCATAGTCAACAGCACTAATTAGTCGGATCTCTCCTAATTTACGGTCGACACTAAAACGGTTCTTTAAGTCTTCAGAGAGGTGCACAAATTCATACGTCACGTCTCCATTGACCCCCTCGTCTGCGTCAGCTGCGCTCACTGTGACCACTACAGTGTCTACAGGAGAGTTTTCAGGCAGACTCGCTTTATAGACGTCCTGGCTGAACACCGGGGCGTTATCATTAGCATCCAGTACAGTGACGTGAATGACTACAGTACCTGATCTCTGAGGAGAGCCGCCATCCAGAGCTGTGAGGAGCAAATTAAGCTCTTGTTGATTTTCTCGATCAAGCTCTCTATCGAGAACGATCTCTATTGTGTTTTCATTAGCAGACAGAATAAAATGATCGTTCTTCTTCAGGCTGTAGTGCTGAACGGAATTTTGACCGACATCCGCATCGTGCGCTCCGTCAATGACAAAACGAGCTCCCTTGACTGCAGACTCCTGAATTTCTATATTGATTATTTCCTCGTTAAATTGTGGTGAGTTGTCATTGATATCCTGAACATGAAGAGTGATGCGATGAAGCTCCAGAGGATTCTCCAGCACCAGATCGTGTTTCAGGACGCACGAAGCTTTGTCTCCACAAAGCCCCTCTCGGTCAATCCTGTCGGCGACGATCAGTTCCCCGTTACTCAGGTTTATGTCACAGAAACGTTTATCAGTCCCCTCGGCGTCGATGCGGGCTCTTCTCTTGGAGAGAGCTCCCATCTCCAGCCCGAGATCCTTGGCAAGGTTTCCGACAACCGATCCTCGTTTCATCTCCTCTGGAAAAGAATAGCTCATATCCCCATAAACTCCATGCATGAAATAGACAAGGAAGTAGAATGTAAACGGTTGAAACATGATGATGGTAAAGTCCGTCGTTTAGAATAAATTTTCAAGGACCTCAAAGAATCAACACAATGGACAACGTTAATCCGCATAACACGACGAGCAGTACGTATTTTGCAGTGGTTGGGTCTAAACGTACTGGGCGGATATCTAAGTCTGTTCACAAAGAATAAATGAGTAACCCATATTAAGGCTGGTGCACAGCGACACCGTGAGTCAAAAATATACAATATCACAGCATTTGACACATATAAAAATCTCCTAGTCTATAGTAGTCGTTTCATTCATCTTTGAATGAAACAGAACATTTACTTCTATGTTTGAAACACAGGGATCAGCAGCCACTTCAAATTAAGCCTCATTGTCAACAAGTGGATGTAGTTTGTCTGGTATCAAGGTGTGAAAACAGCCCGCCACGTGTCACACCTTTTTTTAAGATAATACATGAAAGCTATATGTAAAGCAAGGGTTGCAAGTCAGTTCACATAGTCTTTAACATATCAATCAGCACAAGAGGATAACATTAGTTAGTTAGTAAGTTAGTCAATTTATTTTTTCGGACATGTTAATATAACAGACTTCACACCTTCATCACATTTACAACATCAACAACAGCATAAAAAAAGGTTCTAACGGGTAGAGGCCAATAGGCTTGTGAAATTCCCGTCCCCCAGAATCAACAAACATCTCTTTCATTACAGTATGTAATCACCAAACTCAGACATTAAAAGTTTTCATAAATACCTAATGAATGCTGCCATTGAATAGATTCCCTGAGACACAAGGGCATTGAAAAAATATGTCTTCATTTGCGAGTCCAACACAAATCTGAACAGATATTTGCGAAATAAATTTAAAGGGGGAGATGATTTTTTTGACATTATATCAAGGGATCATCTATGCATGGTCCAGATCATATCCTCATTCTTCACTGCATACTTCCAGGAATAAAAAGCAATACAGTCATACTTCAAAAAATATACATATTAGATTGAAATCTGTATTTTCAGGTTCTTCGTGTTTTTTTATTTGTTTCAAAAGATCAATGTACGTATATTTTTGCAGAGTGATATTGAGCTCAAATATTGTGTGAAATGTGTACATGACAAAAAGTCCTTCTCTTTTTTAAAGCATGAACGAGGTTATTTTGTTTTGTTTTTGTTTTGGTTATTCATATTAACTATGTCATTATACCAAAACATTGTAATGATTTACCATCATGTAATTTCATAAGGTGTTTGTTTGATCAAGCCATGCTTCAAATATGCGTGAATACAATCTTTTTTGTCAGCTCCAAGGCTGAAGTTACAGCGTTCATCATGAAATTCAATCAAACTCGGGTCATCCCAGCCTGGCATCTTACAAACTGCATTAAGTTGCTTTGAAAAAAAGATTAATTTTATGATCCTGCAATGCTATACATTAAATGACAAATGTGAAATGTGCTTAAATTCAGATAAAAATACATCTTCTGTTACACTGGGATCTCAAGGGGAAAAAAAAATAAAACATGAAGAAAAAAATCAGTACAAAAGTGGAAAAGTTAGAAAAGTCACTATGAGAAACAGCACAAGCTTAACATAACTTTACCACCACTATACAACTACAATGTAATTCAATGTTGCAAACCAACAGACTGCCTCTTGATTTTTGAAGAATTTATATAATTCTAACTCCTCAAATAAAGGGGAGATTAATTTCTTTCATCTAACAAATTCTAGCAATTCTTCCATTTCTTTTATGGTGAAAAGAAAAATCAATAGGGAAACAAAATCAAGATGTAGTGGGACTTTGAGTGTCAGCTGAAAAGTCAAGACCAGGCATCACCTAATGGTGGACCCGTGACCACTCTCTGATAAATTCACGAGAATAGATTTTCTTGGCCCATTTTTACTGATGGTTGCGGCTATAGACAGCGGGCGCTGCTACTCCAGTTAATATGGTAGTAGCGCCACTCAGTTTACCTGCGTGCTCAACGCACCTTGAAGTGCCACAGCAGCCCGCTGCAGCTACCACTGTGAGTTTACCGCTAGAGCGGAGCACAGAGGAAGGGAGACAATGAAGACAACATAGCTTGTTCCAAACGAAGAAAGGTTGATCAGGAAAACCGCTGGTTAACAATGAGTGGACGAAATTTATGTTTATTCTTCCGTCAGGCAGGTCAAAACCATTTGACCTCCTATGGTCTGAACACGTATCATTAATTAAAAGTGGTTACGTGAAGCACCACTATGAAACAAAGCACTATGAAAAAAAGCAAAGAGATTTTGAGCAAAGTTATCCCCTGAGGTCTGAGATGAGGGCAAAATCAAATAACAGCAAAATGCAAAAGGATGTTCACTAAAGGCAAAGTGGATTTTGGGGCAACGTAAAAATCTTTTAGTGGTGGGACAGTTGTGAAGAAGCTAAAGATGAGATGCTTCAACAGCAACTAGAAAATCAGAAATATTAACAGCTTGATGCAGCTATTCAGAGAGCACCATGTATATCTTTGGCCATTGATGAGACTACAGATGTTACTAATGTCAAGCTTTTATGTGTATCAGGTTCCTTCACAAAGATAAGGAGCTCTTTGCTGGATGCAACACCACTATGAAACACACACAAGAGGAGAGAACATCAATTTGGCAATAAAAGAGATGCTGACAAAAAGGTGCGTAGATCTGAAGAGGGTGGTCTCTGTCACCACAGATGGGGCCATGGTGGGAAAAGAGGGGGGGGGCTGTGCCAAACAGTCAAGGTGTACCTTGTGTGCACCTTGACTGTTTGGATCGACGTACAGCTGTGAGTCAGCTTTTTACACCATGAACATTATCACAAATAATTACCGTTTAGGGCTCACCAATTAGCACCTACTTGTCTGCTTCCAACCAAGATATAAATTACTGGCAGGACAGTCACATGCCCCTTTCTTTCATGAAGAACGTACTGTTTGCATTTTCCACATGAAAGAGCTTTCTGAATATGATTATGTTTTTTACTCTAAATGTAGGCCTTCGGTTCTTCAGGCTGGGATGTCTTTAATATATGAGAAAAAAAATTCAGCTGTTTGCACTTTATTTTTATTATAGGTTTGTGTTTTCTTCAATCTAACATAACAACTTTAAATGTATTTTCCTGGGTCTACTTTTATTCATGGTAAAAGCTAGCTGTGCACTCAGTTAAACCTATACTGCATTGAAAATTGATAATAAATGAAAATGTGGACATAGTGGCTGGCTATAAGACACAAACTGAACTTGAGTTCGCACCTTTTACTGGGAGGGAATTTTAATACCTGAACCTCCCTAAATTTTAATAGTGCCCCTGCTCTAAACCCTCTACAGTTCGGTTATCAGACCCACTTGGGAGTTGATGATGCTGTCATCTACCTCTTGCAGAGAGCCCATTTGCATCTGGATAGTGGGGGAAGCACTGTGAGAATCACCTTCTTTGATTCCTCTAGTGCTTTTAACACCTTCAGCCAAGGCTGCTGGGTGAGAAGCTGGGGGGGTGGGTGGGTGTCGACACCTCCACCGTCTCCTGGATCAGTGACTAGCTGACGGGCAGGCCACAGTTTGTCTGTCTGGGCAGTGTTCTGTCTGACATGGTGGCCAGTGATACAGGAGCCCTTCAGGGGATTGTACTGTCCCCTTTCCTCTTCGCATTATATTATTATACACCACTGATTTTGACTTCAGGAAAAAGAGGAGCACGCCACAACCAATACACATCCTGGGAGAGGTTGTAGAGGAGGTGGAGTACTACAAGTACCTGGGCGTGAATATCAATAACAGACTGGACTGGAAATCCAACACCGACTGTCTACAAGAAGGGGATGAATAGACTCTGCTTCCTGAGGAAGTTGAGACCCCTCTATGTATGCAATAAGATGTTGGAGATGTTCTACCAGTCTGTTGTGGCCAGCATTACCTTCCTTGATGTGGTCTGCTGGGGGAGCAGCATCGGAGCCAGCAATACCAACAGACTAAACAAGCTGATTAGGAATGCAGGCTCTGTGATTGGCTGTAGTCTGGACACTGTGGAGGCTGTGGTGGAGAGGACTCTGAACAAACTGTTATCCATCATGGATAACCCTGCTCACCGTCTCCTCCACACACTGGACAGAAGCGGAGCTCCTTCTCCAACAGACTGCTACATCTCCACTGTCGAAGGGACAGGTACAGGAAATCATTCCTGCCACGAGCCATCGCTCTGTACAACAGCTTACATATCAGATAGAGTTCCACCAGTGTGATATTTAAATACGACTTTCATTAAGTCCTGTGTGTTGCCAAAGTGCCACACTTAATAACGTTATACTTGCCATGCTAGGGTATTATTATTGTTAATATTGTTAATATCATTATTATTATTATTCCTTTTCCCCTTATGTCTTAATTTTTCTTCAATGTATATTTTACCTGTTTCTGTTTTTTCTTTGTGTCTGAATTCTGCTGCAACATTTAAATTTCCCAGTTTGGATAAATAAAGTATATGTTTTCTTGTCTTAAGTAGATATAAAATGATATTAAATCAATGAGTGCAAGCCACTAATCCCCTCAGGTGAAAGTACTTCCCAATGTAAGCTCACTGATTAGTGTGGCCAGTTGAACAACATCAAGACATTCACAGGACCCAGACAGCTCCCTAAACTGGAGTTACACCTGACTGTAAGAGTCAGGTGTAACTCCAGTTAACTGCTTTATTGTGTAAAAAATATACAGTTTTATTACTTGACCTGGCTACATGTTAGATTTCATGTGTTATAAAATGCCATATGACAGCATTAAATATGAAAACTGTGAGATGAACTTGTGTTGAAACGTTAATCCCACACCTCAACTGACAATACAAAAGATGATTTAAAGAGTAACGCTTTACTTCAAACAAATCAATTAATCATCATACTATTAGGTAAACATGTCACCATGATTCATCCTACCTCAGTGGATGTTTCAAGATCTCCAAACACATCAGCGAAGTCTGTTGGGCTTTTCCTCAGAGTCTGCTCAGCAGGCAGTGTGTTGTCATTGTATGACGTCACAAACTTGAAGTCACTGGTTCTAGATCCTGTTGTCAGGTATGCGTCATAATTGTAAGCGCTGCGCAAAGTTCCTGTGCCGTCAACATCTGCGTAATTAGGAGGCAGATAAGCGCCGGGGATGGTGACTGCTCCATCAAACAACAGTCTGGGTTTTCTCCTGCGACAAAACCTCACACCCAGGATGATGATGATGAAGGTGAGAAAGAAGGTGGACACACACACCAGAGCGATGATCAGATAAGACGTCAGTTTGGAATTCTTCTCGTCGTAAGAAATGTCCTTCAGTTCTGGCACCTCAGCCAAGTTATCAGAGATGAGTAAATACATGGAGCAGGTGGCAGAGAGAGAGGGCTGTCCGTTATCTTTCACGGACACAATCAGGTTCTGTTTCATGCTGTCAGATTGTGAAATGTCCCGCTGGGTCCGGATCTCTCCGCTGTGGACACCAATAGTGAAAAGTCCCGGGTCGGTGGACTTGACTATCTGATAGGACAGCCAGGCGTTCTGTCCAGAGTCCGCGTCCACCGCTATCACTTTGGACACCACAGAGCCTCCGTGGGCAGCTTTGGGGACCAGCTCGGTCATGAACGAGCTGCCCTCCGGGGCGGGGTACAGGATCTGAGGACAGTTGTCATTCACATCCGATATGAACACACTGACGGTCACGTTGCTGCTGAGCGGAGGAGAACCGTTGTCTCTGGCCATCAGGTGGACTTGAAAACTCCTCATGTGTTCATAATCGAACGACCTGACAGCGTGGATCACCCCCGTGTCTCCGTTCACAGACACGTAGGAGGACACCGGGGCACCGTTCACCTCACCGGCTAACACAGAATAAATCACGGTACCGTTTTGTCTCCAGTCGGGGTCTCGAGCAGTAACGGAACATAAAGTGGAGCCAGCTTTGTTATTTTCACTCACATATGCGCTGTAGGACTGTTCCTCAAACACAGGGGGGTTGTCGTTGATGTCTGCTACAGACAAGTGAAGACTTTTGGAGGAGGACAGAGGTGGAGAGCCCTCGTCAGTGGCAGTGATTGTAATGTTGTAATCAGACACCACTTCACGGTCCAGTTGTCCTGTGGTCACCAGAGAATAATAGTTTTTGATAGACGGAACCAACTTGAAAGGGACGTTTTGCTGAATAGAACAGCGGACCTGTCGGTTCTTCTCAGAGTCTCGATCCTGCACGTTAATGATGCCCACCTCTGTACCAGGTGACACGTTCTCAGGCACGGGGTTGGTCAGTGATTTCAAATTGATAACAGGTGCATTGTCATTCACATCAGTAATTTCAATTATCAACCTGGCATATGACCCCAGTCCTAGACCATCTTTGACGGTGATTTGCATTTCATATAAGGACTCTTTCTCGTAATCAATAAACCCAACCACTTTAATCTCTCCTGTTTTAGGATGCAGAGAGAATAGTTGTTCTTTTTCTGAAATATGATTAAAACTGTATGTCACTTCACTGTTCACTCCCTCGTCTGCGTCAGTAGCACTAACTGTGATCACCAATGTATCCAGAGGAGAGTTTTCAGGCAGACTGGCTTTATAGACCGACTGACTAAACACTGGAACGTTATCATTAGCATCCAGTACAGTGATGTGAATGACTACAGTACCTGATCTCTGAGGAGAGCCGCCATCAAATGCTGTTAGCAGTAACATAATTTCCTTTTTCTCTTCTCTGTCTAACTCTTTTTCTAGGATCAATTCTGCATATTTCCATCCGCCTGTGTTGGTTTTTGCGTTCAATTTGAAATGATCATTCTGCTGCAGTGAGTAGCCCTGAACAGCATTCTCACCGATGTCTTCATCGTGGGCCTCATCCAGGAGAAAATGCGCGCCCTTGTCAGCAGATTCCCGTATTTCAATCTTTAGTGAGTCCTCCTTAAACTGCGGTGAATTATCGTTGATGTCTTGAACGCGGACATTAACGCGATGCAGTTCTAGAGGATTTTCCAGCACAAGTTCCTGCTTTAGAACACACGACGCCTTTTTGGAACAAAGCGCTTCTCTGTCAATCCTCTCCTGAACGATCAGGTCTCCGGTGTTGAGATTCACACCGCAGTAATGAACACTGTTATCCTCCGTGTCGATGCGGGCCTTGCGAGCAGACAGTCTGGTCAAATCAAGTCCCAAATCCTTGGCGATATTTCCAATTACAGATCCACGTTTCATCTCCTCCGGTATCGAGTAGCTAACATCTCCGCAGACAGGGTGGAGGACGAGGGAAATAAAAGCAAGGCCGCAGAGCAGCACAAATCTCTTAAAACCCATTGTTTCCGCAAAAGAGAAATGTCGCACTACGTTATAACCCATCAAACCAGCGATGAACTCAAATACAAAACCTTCACACTCTTGTCATGCACGACCTGTTCCTCTCAGCTGTGGTATAAAGGAATACTCCGGTGCTCGGATATTTGACACAGAAAGGGTGCGTTCTCTCCGAGTCTCCTCGTTTAATGGTGCACACTGACACCATGAGCATTTGTTAAGGTACAGCAAGTTGATGCCGAGAAATCATTTCTACTAATATTTCTACTAATAGTACGATAGAAAAAATTCTCATAATATGTTCATGATATCAGATTTTCTACATTATCCGTTTGTGTCATTGAAAGTACACCAAAACTAGTATCAACTTTATTAAAAGTGTCTCAGAAAAGTCTTGGAATTCAAGTAATTTTTATTGTTTAAAAAATAAGACACAGCGAAAATGTAACACGCATATAGAGACTACAATCGTTATTTTCTTTAATTGATATATTATTTTATTTTTGTAAACCTCAAATCTATTAACGCAACCTCACATTTAGTAATGCATTGTGTCGTTTTGAGGAACTTTAACCATACTGTTTCCTCCTCTTCGTACCTGAACGTCACACATAGTCGAAAAGTGAAAATATTAAAAGCACTCTAGTACACATTCTGTGCTTACATACTATGAAAAGAATCATCTTCAAATGTGCAGTGATATACTCTATATGTTAAAGACGCTTTTTAACGTGCGATTTTAAACGACTATTGTCCCTGCATAATGGAACAATTCATATTCTAAGATAGGATAAAAACACACCAACGTGACTGCGTCTCTAACAAATGAAATTGTAATTTCGCCAGCGATTTCACGTTTGGTTGATAGCAAGCTCAAGAAATATTTTTGAAAGGCGCATTTTTCAAAAAGACACAGTAAATAATTGTCATTCACAAGAGACCTTAAAAACGTTAAACTAAAGGATAGGAATGGAATAACAGCACACAAGCTAAGCTGTTAGAGTATATGCACCGCTCACAAAATGTGGTTAAGAAATGAACAGCTAATAAGTATCGATAAAAAAGCGGTACTTCAGATGAATGCAAAATAATTGCAAAACACAGATTTAAAATACGACAGAACGAACCTGGTTACTGATGCAAAGCCTGAAGACAACCTATTGAACCACATTTCAGCAAAGTGTAAAATGAAACGCGCATGTCAAGGAGAAAGAAATAGAGGTAGGACAACTTCTGAAACTGCAAAAACAAAACAGCCACAATTCAGCACCAAGGACAGCGATACAAGTGTAGAGGAGTTAAATTGTTATTTACTTTTGAGCGTTTTGTTGGGTTTATGTGAATTTTATAGAGACGTTGTTTTTCTTGTTTTTCTTTCGTGTTTATTGCGAAGCTTGCCTTGTGCTCACTTCGTGGTTTCTGTACCTCCTGTGCTTCCGTAGCTCCTCCCGTCTGTCCCTCAATGACGCGCTGCATTCTGAAGTTAGGTTATATGTGAGAGAGCCGCTCCGCTGTTTTCTTATTTAGTCTTTTAGACCTGAGCTGTTTTCGTTGTAACCTCCAATACATAACAACAGATAATGTTCTCACGTTACTCGCAGTTTTAATTTGTATTTGGCATTCTTTTATGAGTTTTTTTGTACTGATGTAAAAGTTTGGCGCCAGAGCTGAGATATAATTGATACCCCCGGTCTGGTAAAAATGCCGCGGAGACGGTGGAGGATAAATACCAAACGTAACATTTATTATTTATGTTTTAGGAGCGGAGATGCAGACGCAGAAATCGGGGTGAATCAATGTATATTGTCTCCTACAGGTATGACTTTGTTTTTGAATGTTAGAAATCACTTTGGATATTTTGTTCAGCAACAATTATTTGATTTGTTCACAGGTGTCACTGCTTGATTTGCTTTATGCTGTCGTCCCGAAATTTATCATACTGTAAATATCAATTGTCTCCAAATAATTTGTGTTGACTCCCTCAGATGAATTTGTGCACTAGGTTAAATTCAAGTCCTGTTATATTTATAATATATTTATATGTACTGTATTGGAGGACTAGTGTTAGCCTCAAGAGAATGATGCGCTGCATTGCTGATGGAGCGGAGGTGCAGAAGCAGACACTAAGAGACTAAATATTGTCTCCTACAGAAAACTATTTGAGTCATCATTTTGCCTCCCTATTCACAACCGTTACACAGGCAGCATTATACTACAGCTTTATGAGAGTGCAAAATAAACAGGAGCAATCAAAAGTTTAGATGAAAAAACAACACTAAATATACTTCAACAGGCGCTGCAATACAGTATACATGTGTGTTTGTGTAATATCCGAGAGAGATGGGTTTCACAATAATGCAAAAAATAAAATTGAAATGTGATCAACTTGATCTGTTATTATTTTGAGTACGGAGAGATTAAGTGACTGGATACTGACAGCTGAAAGTGCAATTGTTTTCCAATATTAATAACTTCGGGAACAAGTTTGGCGTGATTGAAAATATATACTGAAGTTACCACAAAAAACAAAAAAAAGTAAAGCACAGGACAAAAGAAACAGGTATCTTCAGGAAATGTAAAAGGAATATAGTGATATATTATGTCCTACCTCAGGAGAACCATCACTATCTCCAAACACATCAGCAAAGTCTGTTGGGCTTTTCCTCAGAGTCTGCTCAGCAGGCAGTGTGTTGTCATTGTATGACGTCACAAACTTGAAGTCACTGGTTCTAGATCCTGTTGTCAGGTATGCGTCATAATTGTAAGCGCTGCGCAAAGTTCCTGTGCCGTCAACATCTGCGTAATTAGGAGGCAGATAAGCGCCGGGGATGGTGACTGCTCCATCAAACAACAGTCTGGGTTTTCTCCTGCGACAAAACCTCACACCCAGGATGATGATGATGAAGGTGAGAAAGAAGGTGGACACACACACCAGAGCGATGATCAGATAAGACGTCAGTTTGGAATTCTTCTCGTCATAAGAAATGTCCTTCAGTTCTGGCACCTCAGCCAAGTTATCAGAGATGAGTAAATACATGGAGCAGGTGGCAGAGAGAGAGGGCTGTCCGTTATCTTTCACGGACACAATCAGGTTCTGTTTCATGCTGTCAGATTGTGAAATGTCCCGCTGGGTCCGGATCTCTCCGCTGTGGACACCAATAGTGAAAAGTCCCGGATCGGTGGATTTGACTATCTGATAGGACAGCCAGGCGTTCTGTCCAGAGTCCGCGTCCACCGCTATCACTTTGGACACCACAGAGCCTCCGTGGGCAGCTTTGGGGACCAGCTCGGTCATGAACGAGCTGCCCTCCGGGGCGGGGTAGAGGATCTGAGGACAGTTGTCATTCACATCCGATATGAACACACTGACGGTCACGTTGCTGCTGAGCGGAGGAGAACCGTTGTCTCTGGCCATCAGGTGGACTTGAAAACTCCTCATGTGTTCATAATCGAACGACCTGACAGCGTGGATCACCCCCGTGTCTCCGTTCACAGACACGTAGGAGGACACCGGGGCACCGTTCACCTCACCGGCTAACACAGAATAAATCACGGTACCGTTTTGTCTCCAGTCGGGGTCTCGAGCAGTAACGGAACATAAAGTGGAGCCAGCTTTGTTATTTTCACTCACATATGCGCTGTAGGACTGTTCCTCAAACACAGGGGGGTTGTCGTTGATGTCTGCTACAGACAAGTGAAGACTTTTGGAGGAGGACAGAGGTGGAGAGCCCTCGTCAGTGGCAGTGATTGTAATGTTGTAATCAGACACCACTTCACGGTCCAGTTGTCCTGTGGTCACCAGAGAATAATAGTTTTTGATAGACGGAACCAACTTGAAAGGGACGTTTTGCTGAATAGAACAGCGGACCTGTCGGTTCTTCTCAGAGTCTCGATCCTGCACGTTAATGATGCCCACCTCTGTACCAGGTGACACGTTCTCAGCCACGGGATTGGTCAGAGATTTCAAGTTTATAACAGGAGCGTTGTCATTCACATCAGTAATCTCAATAACTAGAGTTGTGTATGACACTAACCCCAGACCATCTTTTGCGCTGATCTGCATTTCATATGAAGATTCTTTCTCATAATCAATATTTCCAGCTACTCTCACCTCTCCTGATTTAGAATCTAAAGAAAACAAATTGTTGTCATCAGAGACATGATCAAACTCGTAGGAAATCTCACTGTTCACTCCCTCGTCTGCGTCAGTAGCACTCACTGTGATCACCAAAGTGTCCAGAGGAGAGTTTTCAGGCAGACTGGCTTTATAGACCGACTGACTAAACACTGGAACGTTATCATTAGCATCCAGTACAGTGATGTGAATGACTACAGTACCTGATCTCTGAGGAGAGCCGCCATCAAATGCTGTTAGGAGCAAAACAATTTCCTTCTTATCCTCTCTGTCTAACTCTTTATTTAACACCAGTTCACAGTGTTTTCGTCCACCTGCTTTATCGTTTACATTTAAATTGAAATGATCATTCTGCTGCAGTGAGTAGCCCTGAACAGCATTCTCTCCGATGTCTCCGTCGTGGGCCTCGCCTAGAAGAAAATGCGCACCCTTGAAAGTAGATTCCTGTATTTCAATCTTTAGTGAGTTCTCCTTAAACTGCGGTGAATTATCGTTGATGTCTTGAACGCGGACATTAACACGATGCAGTTCTAGAGGATTTTCCAGCACAAGTTCCTGCTTTAGAACACACGACGCCTTTTTGGAACAAAGCGCTTCTCTGTCAATCCTCTCCTGAACGATCAGGTCTCCGGTGTTGAGATTCACACCGCAGTAATGAACACTGTTATCCTCCGTGTCGATGCGGGCCTTGCGAGCAGACAGTCTGGTTAAATCAAGTCCCAAATCCTTGGCGATATTTCCAATTACAGATCCACGTTTCATCTCCTCCGGTATCGAGTAGATCACGTCTCCACAGATAAAGCGGGGGGCGAGGAAAACAGAAGCTAGGCCGCAGAGCAGTAACATTCTGTTGTTTCCCATTTTTACTGGGAGTTGGATCATTCACACACTGAAGTTATAAAATATGTCAATTATATAGCCGTGGTCCCTTCAAATAAAACACAAATGTTAGCTTTGCGATCAACGAAACTGTCGTTGTCTGATGCAGTCCAGTGGGAGAGACCGCACTTCATTCTTTGAGTCAGAACAGTGCGCATATCCCATTCTCTCGTTTATTGGTACACACTGACACCATGAGTACTTTTTAAGGTACAACAAGGAACTGTTTCACACATGTTTAAAGTTGATGACCAACGTAGATAGATACATTCTAATATCAGACTAAAAACAAAAAAAAAACATCAGGTGTCTGATAATTTTGAGTGTTGTTATTGTGACTATTGAATGAAATACAATTGAAAGATTATGTTTACATTAAGATAAATTAACATCATAATTTTGGGTCTTTCTGTTATAGTGAACAGCGTCTAGCGTTCTACCCTAACTCCAGTTCCTTGTGTAAGGCAAAAACGTTACCCCAACCTAACCCTAACCCCTTTACATGCTTATTGCCACTCATCACTTACTGTTGGCTGAGACATGACAGCAAAGTGCAAACAAGTCACTGATAAGTTCAGATAAATATTTATATTGTTTCATGTCTTAACTTGTGTAGCCCTGCGTTTAGTGGGGCTAATATTATTATTAACAGATCGTTAATAAATAAATAGTTAATAAATAAAATGAAAAATATAAATATCAATTCACAGATAAAATTAGCTAGTTAAAACATTTTTAGAATGTTTAATTCAGGTTGGAGGAAATTAATTGTTTATTATGTTGAATTATTGTTTGAGGAAATGTGCGGTGTGTTCTGTGTATTGCTGAGAATACTGTCAGGCAATTTTGTTTTACTCACGGGACATGTGAAAAAAAAGGACACACAGAGAGAGAGAGAGAGAGAGAGAGAGAGAGAGAGAGAGAGAGAGAGAGAGAGAGAGAGGTGGAGAGAAGTGCGAAGAGGCGGCTGAGATTAAGAGCGAAACGTACGAATTGATAACAGAGTGTGGCGGTGTCTAGTGCACGTTTCCACGAGTTTGGTCCTAATTTTGGAGCCAGTTGCCAAGGGAGGGACAAGAGTCGCTAGTTTTCGCTGCCGCAGAAGGAGCAGGTGTGGAGCAACTCTCCGCCGAGGAGCATCCATTCTGGCGGACTGGGAGTTTGCTGGTGCAGCGCTACGAGCGCAGGAGCAGCCGCCGGACGGGATCGATACACCAAGAACTACAAGCACCAGGCCTGCAACGCACGTGGACTGGGTATTTAGGTATTTAGTTATTACTGCAGGCTTAGAGTAAGTTTTATTTCAGTACCTGTCGGGTTGTGTTTGTTTTATATTACTTGTTGAATTTTGTGATAATTCCATGCGTTCTGTGTGTTGACAATTACAGTACACGTAAGTTGTTAAATGTGATTGCATGTCATTCACTGAAAGGAATATTGAATAGTACTATCCCAGAGCTATAGGGAATGGTAAAGTACAGGGAGTGCAGAATTATTAGGCAAGTTGTATTTTTTAGGATTAATTTTATTATTGAACAACAACCATGTACTTAATGAACCTAAAAGACTCATTAATATCAAAGTTGAATATGTTTGGAAGTTGGAGTGGGGCTTGTGCCTTCTGGCACTCCAGTGATGTTGCACCTCTGAAATATGGCAAAACTGGTGGCAAGTGGCATCTTGGCAGCTGCACGCTTGACTTTTCTCAGTTTATGGGCAGTTATTTTGTGGTTTTTCCACACGCTTCTTGCGACCCTGTTGACTATTTTGAAAAAACGCTTGATTGTTCGATGATCATGCTTCAGAAGCTTTGCCATTTTAAGAGTGCTGCATCCTTCTGCAGTATATCTCACTATTTTTGATTTTTCAAAGCCTGTCAAGTCCCTCTTCTGACCCATTTTGCCGAAGGAAAGGAAGTTGCCTCATAATTATGCACAGTAATAGTCACCAACACACACAGATATCCTCCTAAAATAGCTAAAACTAAAAAAAAAAAACCCACTCCAACTTCCAAAAGTGTTCAGCTTTGATATTAATGAGTCTTTTGGGTTAATTAAGAACAGGGTTGTTGTTCAGTAACAAAATTAATCCTCAAAAATACAACTTGCCTAATAATTCTGCACTCCCTGTAAATACAAATACAAAGCACCACCGGGAACTCAGGTTAGTCACCCATAGTATCTGCTAGGGACAGCAAAGGGGGGTACACTTGCTTTCTAAATATTATCTATCTGTTTATCTATCTATGTTTCCATCTTTCTATCTTTCCATCTTTCTATCTATCCATTTTATAGATAGTTTAATCGATGTTTCACCAGCTATTGTACTTCATTCTTTCTAGATAATATTTAGAAACCAAGTGTAGCCCCCCTTTGCTGTCCCTAGTCCTTGTGGTGGCCAGCGTCCTGTTGTACGCTGTGGTGTGTTTGGGAGGGAGCGTGACGAGGGTGGATCTCTCCAGGCTGCAAAAGCTGATCAGGCGGGCTAGCTCAGTGGTCTGAATGAAGCTGGACCCTCTGGCAACGGTGGCAGAGAAGAGAACCTTGGACAAACTGCTGGACATCATGAACAATGTCAGCCACCCTCTGCACTACGTTACTAACAACCAGAGAAGTCTGAGGAGCCTGAGCAGCCAGAGGCTGCCCCTCCCAACATGCAGGACCAACAGACTTAAGAACTCCTTCATCCCCCGAGCCATTAAACTGCTCAACTCCTCTCTAAAGAAGAAGAAAGTCTACGCGAGAGCTGATGGTTGACACACATAATACACCTAAAACAATGCAAACACTATAGACATTTCACACTACCCATGCCTAACTAGGCCTGTTTATTTTTATCTTTTTATTCCTATGCCTATTTATGCCTTTATATTTGTATATTCTTGATGGGTTAATTATTAATCTTTCTATTTGGTGTTGGTACTACTTTGTATATGCTGGTACTTTCTGTGTTCTTTTTCTGTGTTTTTGTATACTCACTGTGCTGTGTGTAGTGCGACGGAGTAATTAATTTCCCTGACGGAACCTCCTTAAAGGATCAATAAAGTTCTAGTCTTCTCTCTCTCTACTTTAGATAGATGGATGGATGGAAGGACGGACGAACGGATAGATAACAATCCCAGTTGACTCGACACAACATATTGAACCACCATGACCGCCATGTCTCAAAATGTTCACAGATATAGCTAAAAAAAACTGCATCACCACATCACCACCACCATAAACGACAACAGATCAGCACTAAGAATAGAGAAACAATAACGTTAATGTTGGAAAGATGAGCCATGCCATCGAACGGAAACTCAGCGCAACAGAATTTAAAAAAGGCTTAAAAACTTCATAAACGTTGGGTTATTGTTTGTACAACTTCAGAATTTTAAGACAACAGGTGGAAGCAGAGATCATGACTTCTTAACCAAAACCAAAAAAAACTGTTGCTAAGCATCACAAAATGAAAAAGGGTTGAACACAATGCATCAGAAATTAAACGTTCTGTAAGTTCGCCAAGAATTCAAGTCTGTGATCACTTCCTACCTCAGGTGAGCAGTCGCTATCTCCAAACACATCAGCAAAGTCTGTTGGGCTTTTCCTCAGAGTCTGCTCAGCAGGCAGTGTGTTGTCATTGTATGACGTCACAAACTTGAAGTCACTGGTTCTAGATCCTGTTGTCAGGTATGCGTCATAATTGTAAGCGCTGCGCAAAGTTCCTGTGCCGTCAACATCTGCGTAATTAGGAGGCAGATAAGCGCCGGGGATGGTGACTGCTCCATCAAACAACAGTCTGGGTTTTCTCCTGCGACAAAACCTCACACCCAGGATGATGATGATGAAGGTGAGAAAAAAGGTGGACACACACACCAGAGCGATGATCAGATAAGACGTCAGTTTGGAATTCTTCTCGTCATAAGAAATGTCCTTCAGTTCTGGCACCTCAGCCAAGTTATCAGAGATGAGTAAATACATGGAGCAGGTGGCAGAGAGAGAGGGCTGTCCGTTATCTTTCACGGACACAATCAGGTTCTGTTTCATGCTGTCAGATTGTGAAATGTCCCGCTGGGTCCGGATCTCTCCGCTGTGGACACCAATAGTGAAAAGTCCCGGATCGGTGGATTTGACTATCTGATAGGACAGCCAGGCGTTCTGTCCAGAGTCCGCGTCCACCGCTATCACTTTGGACACCACAGAGCCTCCGTGGGCAGCTTTGGGGACCAGCTCGGTCATGAACGAGCTGCCCTCCGGGGCGGGGTACAGGATCTGAGGACAGTTGTCATTCACATCCGATATGAACACACTGACGGTCACGTTGCTGCTGAGCGGAGGAGAACCGTTGTCTCTGGCCATCAGGTGGACTTGAAAACTCCTCATGTGTTCATAATCGAACGACCTGACAGCGTGGATCACCCCCGTGTCTCCGTTCACAGACACGTAGGAGGACACCGGGGCACCGTTCACCTCACCGGCTAACACAGAATAAATCACGGTACCGTTTTGTCTCCAGTCGGGGTCTCGAGCAGTAACGGAACATAAAGTGGAGCCAGCTTTGTTATTTTCACTCACATATGCGCTGTAGGACTGTTCCTCAAACACAGGGGGGTTGTCGTTGATGTCTGCTACAGACAAGTGAAGACTTTTGGAGGAGGACAGAGGTGGAGAGCCCTCGTCAGTGGCAGTGATTGTAATGTTGTAATCAGACACCACTTCACGGTCCAGTTGTCCTGTGGTCACCAGAGAATAATAGTTTTTGATAGACGGAACCAACTTGAAAGGGACGTTTTGCTGAATAGAACAGCGGACCTGTCGGTTCTTCTCAGAGTCTCGATCCTGCACGTTAATGATGCCCACCTCTGTACCAGGTGACACGTTCTCAGCCACGGGATTGGTCAGAGATTTCAAGTTTATAACAGGAGCGTTGTCATTCACATCAGTAATCTCAATAACTAGAGTTGTGTATGACACTAACCCCAGACCATCTTTTGCGCTGATCTGCATTTCATATGAAGATTCTTTCTCATAATCAATATTTCCAGCTACTCTCACCTCTCCTGATTTAGAATCTAAAGAAAACAAATTGTTGTCATCAGAGACATGATCAAACTCGTAGGAAATCTCACTGTTCACTCCCTCGTCTGCGTCAGTAGCACTCACTGTGATCACCAAAGTGTCCAGAGGAGAGTTTTCAGGCAGACTGGCTTTATAGACCGACTGACTAAACACTGGAACGTTATCATTAGCATCCAGTACAGTGATGTGAATGACTACAGTACCTGATCTCTGAGGAGAGCCGCCATCAAATGCTGTTAGGAGCAAAACAATTTCCTTCTTATCCTCTCTGTCTAACTCTTTATTTAACACCAGTTCACAGTGTTTTCGTCCACCTGCTTTATCGTTTACATTTAAATTGAAATGATCATTCTGCTGCAGTGAGTAGCCCTGAACAGCATTCTCTCCGATGTCTCCGTCGTGGGCCTCGCCTAGAAGAAAATGCGCACCCTTGAAAGTAGATTCCTGTATTTCAATCTTTAGTGAGTTCTCCTTAAACTGCGGTGAATTATCGTTGATGTCTTGAACGCGGACATTAACACGATGCAGTTCTAGAGGATTTTCCAGCACAAGTTCCTGCTTTAGAACACACGACGCCTTTTTGGAACAAAGCGCTTCTCTGTCAATCCTCTCCTGAACGATCAGGTCTCCGGTGTTGAGATTCACACCGCAGTAATGAACACTGTTATCCTCCGTGTCGATGCGGGCCTTGCGAGCAGACAGTCTGGTTAAATCAAGTCCCAAATCCTTGGCGATATTTCCAATTACAGATCCACGTTTCATCTCCTCCTGTATCGAGTAGGTAACATCTCCGCAGACAGGGTGGAGGACGAGGGAAATAAAAGCAAGGCCGCAGAGCAGCGCAAATCTTTTAAAACCCATTGTTTCCGAAAAAGAGAAATGTCGCACTACGTTATAACCCATCAAACCAGCGATGAACTCAAATACAAAACCTTCACACTCTTGTCATGCACGACCTGTTCCTCTCAGCTGTGGTATAAAGGAATACTCCGGCGCTCGGATATTTGACACAGAAAGGGTGCGTTCTCTCCGAGTCTCCTCGTTTAATGGTGCACACTGACACCATGAGCATTTGTTAAGGTACAACAAGTTGATGTCGAGAAATCATTTCTACTAATATTTCTACTAATAGTACGATTGAAAATAATTCTCATAATATCTATATGATATCAGATTTTTTACATTATCCGTTTGTGTCATTGAAAGTATACCAAAACTAGTATCAACTTTATTAAAAGTGTCTCAGAAAAGTCTTGGAATTCAAGTAATTTTTAGTGTTTAAAAAAATAAGACACAGCGAAAATGTAACATGCATATAGAGACTATAATCGTTATTTTCTTTAATTGATTTATTATTTTATTTTTGTAAACCTCAAATCTATTAACGCAACCTCACATTTAGTAATGCATATGTCGTTTTGAGGAATTTTAACCATACTGTTTCCTCCTCTTCGTACCTGAACGTCACACATGGTCGAAAAGTGAAAATATTAAAAGCACTCTAGTACACATTCTGTGCTTACATACTATGAAAAGAATAATCTTCAAATGTGCAGTGATATACTCTATATGTTAAAGACGCTTTTTAACGTGCGATTTTAAACGACTATTGTCCCTGCATAATGGAACAATTCATATTCTAAGATAGGATAACAACACACCAACGTGACTGCGTCTCTAACAAATGAAATTGTAATTTCGCCAGCGATTTCACGTTTGGTTGATAGCAAGCTCAAGAAACATTTTTGAAAGGCGCATTTTTCAAAGAGACACAGTAAATAATTGTCATTCACAAGAGACCTTAAAAACGTTAAACTAAAGGATAGGAATGGAATAACAGCACACAAGCTAAGCTGTTAGAGTATATGCACCGCTCACAAACTGTGGTTAAGAAATGAACAGCTAACAAGTATCGATAAAAAAGCGGTACTTCAGATGAATGCAAAATAATTGCAAAATACAGATTTAAAATACGACAGAACGAACCTGGTTACTGATGATAAGCCTGAAGACAACCTATTGAACCACATTTCAGCAAAGTGTAAAATGAAACGCGCATGTCAAGGAGAAAGAAATAGAGGTAGGACAACTTCTGAAACTGCAAAAACCAAACAGCCACAATTCAGCACCAAGGACAGCGATACAAGTGTAGAGGAGTTAAATTGTTATTTACTTTTGAGCCTTTTGTCGGGTTTATGTGAATTTTATAGAGACGTTGGTGTTCTTGTTTTTCTTTCGTGTTTATTGCGAAGCTTGCCTTGTGCGCACTTCGTGGCTTCTGTACCTTCTGTGCTTCCGTAGCTCCTCCCGTCTGTCCCTCAATGATGCGCTGCATTCTGAAGTTGGGTTATATGTGAGAGAGCCGCTCCGCTGTTTTCTTATTTAGTCTTTTAGACCTGAGCTGTTTTCGTTGTAACCTCCAATACATAACAACAGATAATGTTCTCATGTTACTCGCAGTTTTAATTTGTATTTGGCATTCTTTTATAAGATTTTTGTACTGATGTAAAAGTTTGGCGCCAGAGCTGAGACATAATTGATAGTCCCGGTCTGGTAAAAATGCCGCGAAGACGGTGGAGCATAAATACCAAACGTAACATTTATTATTTATGTTTTAGGAGCGGAGGTGCAGACGCAGAAATCGGGGAGAATTAATGTATATTGTCTCCTACAGATATGACTTTGTTTTTGAATGTTAGAAATCACTTTGGATATTTTGTTCAGCAACAATTATTTGATTTGTTCACAGGTGTCACTGCTTGATTTGCTTTATGCTGCCTTCCCGAAATTTATCATATTGTAAATATCAATTGTGTCCAAATAATTTGTGTTGACTCCGTCAGATCAATTTGTGCAGTAGATTAAATTCAAGTCCTGTTATATTTATAATACATTTATATGTACTGTATTGGAGGACTAGTGTTAGCCTCAAGAGAATGATGCGCTGCATTGCTGATGGAGCGGAGGTGCAGAAGCAGACATTAAGGAGACTAAATATTGTCTCCTACAGAAAACTATTTGAGTCATCATTTTGCCTCCCTATTCACAACCGTTACACAGGCAGCATTATACTACAGCTTTATGAGAGTGCAAAATAAACAGGAGCAATCAAAAGTTTAGATGAAAAAAAAACAATAAATATACTTCAACAAGCGCTGCAATACAGTATACATGTGTGTTTGTGTAATATCCGAGAGAGATGGTTTTCACAATACTGCAAAAAATAAAATTGAAATGTGATCAACTTGATCTGTTATTATTTTGAGTACGGAGAGATTAAGTGACTGGATACTGACAGCTGAAAGTGCAATTGTTTTCCAATATTAATAACTTCGGGAACAAGTTTGGCGTGATTGAAAATATATACTGAAGTTACCACAAAAAACAAAAAAAAAGTAAAGCACAGGACAAAAGAAACATGTATCTTCAGGAAATGTAAAAGGAATATAGTGATTTATTATGTCCTACCTCAGGAGAACCATCACTATCTCCAAACACATCAGCAAAGTCTGTTGGGCTTTTCCTCAGAGTCTGCTCAGCAGGCAGTGTGTTGTCATTGTATGACGTCACAAACTTGAAGTCACTGGTTCTAGATCCTGTTGTCAGGTATGCGTCATAATTGTAAGCGCTGCGCAAAGTTCCTGTGCCGTCAACATCTGCGTAATTAGGAGGCAGATAAGCGCCGGGGATGGTGACTGCTCCATCAAACAACAGTCTGGGTTTTCTCCTGCGACAAAACCTCACACCCAGGATGATGATGATGAAGGTGAGAAAGAAGGTGGACACACACACCAGAGCGATGATCAGATAAGACGTCAGTTTGGAATTCTTCTCGTCGTAAGAAATGTCCTTCAGTTCTGGCACCTCAGCCAAGTTATCAGAGATGAGTAAATACATGGAGCAGGTGGCAGAGAGAGAGGGCTGTCCGTTATCTTTCACGGACACAATCAGGTTCTGTTTCATGCTGTCAGATTGTGAAATGTCCCGCTGGGTCCGGATCTCTCCGCTGTGGACACCAATAGTGAAAAGTCCCGGATCGGTGGATTTGACTATCTGATAGGACAGCCAGGCGTTCTGTCCAGAGTCCGCGTCCACCGCTATCACTTTGGACACCACAGAGCCTCCGTGGGCAGCTTTGGGGACCAGCTCGGTCATGAACGAGCTGCCCTCCGGGGCGGGGTACAGGATCTGAGGACAGTTGTCATTCACATCCGATATGAACACACTGACGGTCACGTTGCTGCTGAGCGGAGGAGAACCGTTGTCTCTGGCCATCAGGTGGACTTGAAAACTCCTCATGTGTTCATAATCGAACGACCTGACAGCGTGGATCACCCCCGTGTCTCCGTTCACAGACACGTAGGAGGACACCGGGGCACCGTTCACCTCACCGGCTAACACAGAATAAATCACGGTACCGTTTTGTCTCCAGTCGGGGTCTCGAGCAGTAACGGAACATAAAGTGGAGCCAGCTTTGTTATTTTCACTCACATATGCGCTGTAGGACTGTTCCTCAAACACAGGGGGGTTGTCGTTGATGTCTGCTACAGACAAGTGAAGACTTTTGGAGGAGGACAGAGGTGGAGAGCCCTCGTCAGTGGCAGTGATTGTAATGTTGTAATCAGACACCACTTCACGGTCCAGTTGTCCTGTGGTCACCAGAGAATAATAGTTTTTGATAGACGGAACCAACTTGAAAGGGACGTTTTGCTGAATAGAACAGCGGACCTGTCGGTTCTTCTCAGAGTCTCGATCCTGCACGTTAATGATGCCCACCTCTGTACCAGGTGACACGTTCTCAGCCACGGGATCGGTCAGAGATTTTACATGTATCACAGGTGCATTATCATTCACATCAGTGATGTCAATGGTCACCTTTGCCTCTGAAGACAGACCATAACCATCTTTTGCTTCAACGAACATTTCATAATTGGATCCTTCTTCATAATCTATTCCACCTCTCACACTGATTTCTCCTGTTTTCTCATCTAATGAAAAAAGCTTCAGTGATTTCTCAGAGATTCGGCTAAATTCATAAGTGACCTCTCCATTAACACCTTCATCTGCGTCTGATGCACGTACTGTAATTACTGGGGTATTTATCTCCGAGTTTTCTGGTAACGTGGTTGTGTATACGGCTTCAGAGAAGACTGGGGCGTTATCATTAGCATCGAGTACAGTGACGTGTATGGCTACAGTACCTGATCTCTGAGGCGAACCACCATCCACAGCTGTCAGTAGTAATTTTATGTCTTGCTGCTCCTCTCGGTCTAATTCCCTGTCTAAAACTAATTCACCATATTTTGTACCAGCATTTGACGTCTGAATATTGAAGACAAAATGCGGGTTTTCTTCCAAAATATAGGTCTCAACGGAATTCGTTCCTATATCAGCATCGTGTGCTGCATTAATGCGATACCTTGCTCCTTTGACAGCCGACTCCCTGATTTCCAGTTTAATCCTGTCCTTCTGGAAAGTCGGTGCATTGTCGTTTACATCTTGCACTTGCAGGGACAACCGGTGTAACTCCAGGGGGTTCTCTAAAAGGAGGTCGAATCTCAGAAAACACGAAAGCTTTTCTCCGCAATGCTCCTCTCTGTCTATTCTTTCTGCAACGACCAAATCACCGCTTCGAAGGTTGATCTCGCAGTATTGTCTGTCGTTTCCTTCTATATCAATCCGAGCTTTACGGGAAGACAGTTTATTCAATTCCAGCCCAAGATCCTTGGCGATGTTTCCAATTAAAGATCCACGTTTGAGCTCCTCCATTACCGAGTAACTCGGGTCTCCGTGTGCGTAAAACATGACAATAAAGAAAAAGACACTGCCCTGAAGGACGCCCCTTCCATTCATGGCTGCCGGTCAAAATGATACCTGGACAATTAAAACAATTTTTTTTTCCACGTTTGGAACAGAATCTATTGTAATCGTGGGTGCCCTGAACGATTTTCCTCGTGGTTGTTCATAAAAATACAGAAATTGTGGGCGGTCGGTACAAATAATGGCTGTTGTGCAAAGATGGCTGAACATTTAACTCCATCGCTGGTCTATAGTGACCCCCTCTGTAAAAATACGATACAACAGTTTTGCAGAAATTATTAAAGTTCTATCACTTCATCAAGTTTCGTAAGTGTTTAAATTACAACACACTACCACGATGGAACAAATGACACACTGAAGTCGCTTTAGTCTTTGCGTAAAGCTGGACGTTCCATGTTTGTGCTTGAAAAGTTCAGATAAGATCGTTGGCCCTCATTAATAAAAATGATTCCAACGTGATTCATGGTGGGTGACGTGATGCAGCAATTATGTCACAATTATTCATTATATATTGTATCATCCACAAGTGTTCAAATCAAACGTGTTGTTAAAACTCTCTTTCTATGTGTCTTTCGTCCTCTCTAAAGCAAATGGAATGATAGTAATTGAAGAAATGCACTCAAAAAAAGAAAAATAATGGCTCCTGTTCCTCAAAAATGTCACAAGAAATTGCGATTGACGTAAAGGAATTATATCAACCTAAGACATGAGCAACTGAGCAAAAGGATGGCTCTTACAAATGACTGGATCTACAGACAAGTAAAGCACCTCTCAAACTAAAGACAAAACAGGATGTGATGTTTATCGACAATATTATTTTACCTTTAATTAAAGGATGTTAATAATTCAGAGACCGAAAGTTTTCTCAAAAACATGGTCCATTCAGAACAGAAAATGTATGAGTCAAAAAAATTAATTTGAAATCGTTTTTTCCGCTCTACTTAGGTCGACCGAAATTGCAGCGTCAACAAATGAAATAAGGAAGCGGTGATTAAGCACCAAGGACAGAGACACAAGGAACCAAATCCTTCAACTCGTCAAGGACATCTCGATGTGCTCATGCAGAGTCAGAAAGGAATGCTGGAGTTTCACATTTGACATCGGCATATGTCAAGAAAATTTGCATATATGAGGAAACACTCATGCAATGGAAGGATTGCGCAGTGTGTCAATTTACATCAGCCGAAACGGTTAACAAGATAGAAAAAAAGTGAAACTGGATGCAAAATTCAGCAGATTCACATGAAAACGTGTGTTTCATCGTTTAGTGGCTTAAATGTATGGAATGTAAATAAATAACTAAAAGGCAATACGTTCAGTACTTAACTTTATCATAAATATTCCTTATTTTATAAAAAAAGCGTCACGTGTCCCTACCTCAAGGGAGTCACCACAATCTCCAAACACATCAGCGAAGTCTGTTGGGCTTTTCCTCAGAATCTGCTCAGCAGGCAGCGTGTTATCATTGTATGACGTCACAAACTTGAAGTCACTGGTTCTAGATCCTGTTGTCAGGTATGCGTCATAATTGTAAGCGCTGCGCAAAGTTCTTGTACCGTCAACATCTGCGTAATTAGGAGGCAGATAAGCGCTGAGGATGGTGACTGCTCCATCAAACAACAGTCTGGGTTTATTTGCTTTATGCTGTCTTCCCGAAATTTATCATATTGTAAATATCAATTGTCTCCAAATAATTTGTGTCGACTCCGTCAGATCAATTTGTGCACTAAGTTAAATCCTGTTAAGTCCTGTTATATTTATAATATATTTATATGTACTGTATTGGAGGACTAGTGTTAGCCTCAAGAGAATGATGCGCTGCATTGCTGATGGAGCGGAGGTGCAGAAGCAGACACTAGGAGACTAAATATTGTCTCCTACAGAAAACTATTTGAGTCATCATTTTGCCTCCCTATTCACAACCGTTACACAGGCAGCATTATACTACAGCTTTATGAGAGTGCAAAATAAACAGGAGCAATCAAAAGTTTAGATGAAAAAACAACACTAAATATACTTCAACAAGCGCTACATGTGTGTTTGCGTAATATCCGAGAGAGATGGTTTTCACAATACTGCAAAAAATAAAATGGAAATGTGATCAACTTGATCTGTTATTATTTTGAGTACCGAGAGATTAAGTGACTGGATACTGACAGCTGAAAGTGCAATTGTTTTCCAATATTAATAACTTCGGGAACAAGTTTGACGTGATTGAAAATGTATACTGAAGTTACCAAAAAACAAAAAAAAGTAAAGCACAGGACAAAAGAAACAGGTATGTTCAGGAAATATAAAAGGAATATAGTGATATATTATGTCCTACCTCAGGAGAACCATCACTATCTCCAAACACATCAGCAAAGTCTGTTGGGCTTTTCCTCAGAGTCTGCTCAGCAGGCAGTGTGTTGTCATTGTATGACGTCACAAACTTGAAGTCACTGGTTCTAGATCCTGTTGTCAGGTATGCGTCATAATTGTAAGCGCTGCGCAAAGTTCCTGTGCCGTCAACATCTGCGTAATTAGGAGGCAGGTAAGCGCCGGGGATGGTGACTGCTCCATCAAACAACAGTCTGGGTTTTCTCCTGCGACAAAACCTCACACCCAGGATGATGATGATGAAGGTGAGAAAGAAGGTGGACACACACACCAGAGCGACGATCAGATAAGACGTCAGTTTGGAATTCTTCTCGTCGTAAGAAATGTCCTTCAGTTCTGGCACCTCAGCCAAGTTATCAGAGATGAGTAAATACATGGAGCAGGTGGCAGAGAGAGAGGGCTGTCCGTTATCTTTCACGGACACAATCAGGTTCTGTTTCATGCTGTCAGATTGTGAAATGTCCCGCTGGGTCCGGATCTCTCCGCTGTGGACACCAATAGTGAAAAGTCCCGGATCGGTGGATTTGACTATCTGATAGGACAGCCAGGCGTTCTGTCCAGAGTCCGCGTCCACCGCTATCACTTTGGACACCACAGAGCCTCCGTGGGCAGCTTTGGGGACCAGCTCGGTCATGAACGAGCTGCCCTCCGGGGCGGGGTACAGGATCTGAGGACAGTTGTCATTCACATCCGATATGAACACACTGACGGTCACGTTGCTGCTGAGCGGAGGAGAACCGTTGTCTCTGGCCATCAGGTGGACTTGAAAACTCCTCATGTGTTCATAATCGAACGACCTGACAGCGTGGATCACCCCCGTGTCTCCGTTCACAGACACGTAGGAGGACACCGGGGCACCGTTCACCTCACCGGCTAACACAGAATAAATCACGGTACCGTTTTGTCTCCAGTCGGGGTCTCGAGCAGTAACGGAACATAAAGTGGAGCCAGCTTTGTTATTTTCACTCACATATGCGCTGTAGGACTGTTCCTCAAACACAGGGGGGTTGTCGTTGATGTCTGCTACAGACAAGTGAAGACTTTTGGAGGAGGACAGAGGTGGAGAGCCCTCGTCAGTGGCAGTGATTGTAATGTTGTAATCAGACACCACTTCACGGTCCAGTTGTCCTGTGGTCACCAGAGAATAATAGTTTTTGATAGACGGAACCAACTTGAAAGGGACGTTTTGCTGAATAGAACAGCGGACCTGTCGGTTCTTCTCAGAGTCTCGATCCTGCACGTTAATGATGCCCACCTCTGTACCAGGTGACACGTTCTCAGCCACGGGATTGGTCAGAGATTTCAGGTTTATAACAGGTGCGTTATCATTCACATCAGTAATCTCAATAACTAGAGTTGTGTATGACACTAACCCCAGACCATCTTTTGCGCTGATCTGCATTTCATATGAAGATTCTTTCTCATAATCAATATTTCCAGCTACTCTCACCTCTCCTGATTTAGAATCTAAAGAAAATAAATTATTTTCATCAGAGACATGATCAAACTCGTAGGAAATCTCACTGTTCACTCCCTCGTCTGCGTCAGTAGCACTAACTGTGATCACCAAAGTGTCCAGAGGAGAGTTTTCAGGCAGACTGGCTTTATAGACCGACTGACTAAACACTGGAACGTTATCATTAGCATCCAGTACAGTGATGTGAATGACTACAGTACCTGATCTCTGAGGAGAGCCGCCATCAAATGCTGTTAGGAGCAAAACAATTTCCTTCTTATCCTCTCTGTCTAACTCTTTATTTAACACCAGTTCACAGTGTTTTCGTCCACCTGCTTTATCGTTTACATTTAAATTGAAATGATCATTCTGCTGCAGTGAGTAGCGCTGAACAGCATTCTCTCCGATGTCTCCGTCGTGGGCCTCGCCTAGAAGAAAACGTTCGCCTTTGTCAGCAGATTCCCGTATTTCAATCTTTAGTGAGTCCTCCTTGAACTGCGGTGAATTATCGTTGATGTCTTGAACGCGGACATTAACACGATGCAGTTCTAGAGGATTTTCCAGCACAAGTTCCTGCTTTAGAACACACGACGCCTTTTTGGAACAAAGCGCTTCTCTGTCAATCCTCTCCTGAACGATCAAGTCTCCGGTGTTGAGATTCACACCGCAGTAATGAACACTGTTATCCTCCGTGTCGATGCGGGCCTTGCGAGCAGACAGTCTGGTCAAATCAAGTCCCAAATCCTTGGCGATATTTCCAATTACAGATCCACGTTTCATCTCCTCCGGTATCGAGTAGATCACGTCTCCACAGATAAAGCGGGGGGCGAGGAAAACAGAAGCTAGGCCGCAGAGCAGTAACATTCTGTTGTTTCCCATTTTTACTGGGAGTTGGATCATTCACACACTGAAGTTATAAAATATGTCAATTAAATAGCCGTGGTCCCTTCAAATAAAACAAAAATGTTAGCTTTGCGATCAACGAAACTGTCGTTGTCTGATGCAGTCCAGTGGGAGAGACCGCACTTCATTCTTTGAGTCAGAACAGTGCGCATATCCCATTCTCTCGTTTATTGGTACACACTGACACCATGAGTACTTTTTAAGGTACAACAAGGAACTGTTTCACACATGTTTAAAGTTGATGACCAACGTAGATAGATACATTCTAATATCAGACTAAAAACAAAAAACATCAGGTGTCTGATAATTTTGAGTGTTGTTATTGTGACTATTGAATGAAATATAATTGAAAGATTATGCTTGCATTTAGACAAATCAACAGAATGATGACTCTGTAGACACTGTGTGCTGAATAGCTCATATTTCCAAATGTTAATTAAGAAAGGAATGGCAAAATATTATTCCCATAAAAAGAAATACATTCGGGATCACCTCAGATAATTCAATTAGATTCTAAATTGATTTTAAAAACTACATGAGAACAAAAACATCAAAAACCACATGTTGATTGCTGATATTATGATAATCATAATTTTGATTCCTTCTGTTTTAATGAAGATGTGACACCCTGAACATTTATTTAGTTAAGATTATGTTCAGAATTGTTTCGTGTTCATTATTTCAGTCAGTTTGTTGTCCCCACCATTATTCTTAGTATTGTTTATATGTTCATATTGTTCGTTTTGGGTCACCTACGAGACACACCTGCTTCACTTGGAGTAAACGTCGTGTAATACCTATTTCCGTCAGCAGGTGTCAGCACCAGCGGTGAGACGGACTGACGGCCGCTGACTTCCGGTGACTCAGGAAGAAGTGAAGCGAGTGAGCGCGCGCGCGGGGAGAGCAGAGAGATTGAGTTAATGTCGGACCTAGCGAGCTATACGCAGTTCGGTTACGGAGAAAATGAGGAGGAATAACTTGACACTGAGGATGTATAACAAACTTTGTGGATGTCAATAAAATAACTGGAACCTGCAAGAACGTTGTCATCATTGGACAAGTGTAGCATAAATTTGGCGAGCCAGCCAGGAGTCGCTGTAACAACGACGAAGCCCGTCTTCAAAATAACGAACCCAGACGGAACGGTACCGAAAAAAGTCAAAGATGGAGCAGCTCCAGGATGAGGTTAGTGCGGTGTTGTATACACTTAGCACGGCAGAGCTCATTAAAGTGTTCCAGCACCTCAAGTGTAGTGAACCAGCAGGGGAGGGATACAAAGAACAGTCCCGTCGGGCCCTGGTTCGGCTAGCTCAGGGGTCGGCAACCTTAAACGTTCAGAGCCAAACTGGACCAAGAAAAAATAAAATCAAACCTGGCGGGAGCCGCAAAAAAATATAAGCCTTAAATTAAAGCAACACAAGCTCTAATTGTCTATATTAGTCTACTATCAAATTGACTAACTAGTCCACAAATGCATAATGAGATTCATGATTGTTTATTTTCCATATCGACGATCACTCCTAAATACAGTAATCCCGTTCAGTGTGTGATGGTGATGAACGTCTCTGGACTCCCAGGGAGGGCAGGTGAGAGAGCTGTACATCCCTGATGAATACAGTCAGCTTGAGCTACAATGACAAAACAGTGTTTCCGCTCCTGGGGACGTATATTGAGCATGTTTATGTGGCCTGGTTTAAAATGATAGGGACCGGACACAGCAAAAATAATTTTTATGTGGGTCTTTATTACCCGACTGTACATAGCACAGCATTCATTTGATGAGCTGAAGTTGTTGGTTGACCAAAACAATAACAACATAAAATAGAAAGCTTCATTTCGTTTATCTCCATAATTCTTCTTCTGTCCCTAATCCATATTCACAGTAAGAAAAGGAAAACTACAAAACTTAACAGTTTTAGATAACTTCAGATACAGCTACTTAACAATAGTAGGCAGATCTAGACAGATCTATACTACATCTAAAACAGTTCTAGACACATCTGGGGAAAACTTAACCAATCTGGAAAAACTTCTCTAAAATCTAGACAACACTGCGCGCAGGTGTGCACACTCTGGTGTGCACCCTGCGCGCGAAAATACACACAACCGGAAGTGAAACAGGAATCAGCGTGGCTCTCAATCTCCCCTGCTGCACTGCTTTTCAGTGTTGGCCCTCAGCACGGAGATATTGCACGCACATACTGCTCTACAGAACTGAACAGACCATAATTTCCCGCTACCGCTGCGCCCTTGTGTGTGTGTGTGTGGTCTCATGTGAGCTCCGCTCGCTCCCGAGTTCTGCGGCTGCGCTAGTCTTAAAGTGACAGCGTCACTTTACCAAAAGCACAGTTATCCTTTCCACATATGACGCGTAACATTGTGAAACGCACAGAATAAGTTGTTATCAAGTAAAATAAGTATTAAAACAAAAATACAGTCACTACAGTACTAATTCAGGGGTGTATGTAAATAATACTGTGTGAACAGCTGAAAATACTTTGTCTTTAGTCCACCTGGCTACATTTAGGTAACGTGTTCTAAACAAGCAGTGCTATTAATTCCATCATTTCTTCTTGCAGCTCGTCAGAGTTTACATACCTGCGCAATAGCGCTGTCTGTTCAGTATCGATCACATCACACGATTCGTCATGTTTAATTGAGTATACTGGAGTTGAATTAATGTCCTTGATTTACTGATTGGTAATGTTGTGTGTTCTTTCCTTCACTGTCTTTGCAGAGAGAAGCATATTATCTGTTTTTTTTTCATTATTTTAATGAATGGGTCCTTCGTGTAATCACTATCGGTGATATAATTGGGGGGACTGTTTGTGTGTTGGAACCACCTTATCCACAGCAGTACCTCCAGTCAGACAGCAGGCACCACACAGGGAGCAATTGATTTCTGGTATTTAATCAGTAACTTGCAGCATTACAGAACATAATTTCGTGAACGACTTGGTTTTGTAGATCACCGCGCTCTCCAGAATCGCCTCCGTCCAATGGATACGTTCTCCTTTAACAGAGCAACAGGCGCTTCTCCGCTTCTATACCGGGTCCCAATTTCACCCTCTACCAGAAAAACCTGACCTGCTGACAGGCCATACTTACACAATATTACATATAATAAGGTTGAACAAACCGAAACAACAACACACTTGTTTTGATTAATGGTTGTAACTACTGTATTCACATTGCGATTACTAACAGTGCAATTAGCAGCCGGCATGGCTGACGCAATTCATGTGACCAGCACACCTAGCATGGCCAACACGACTAACCTCACTAGCGCAGCTAGCACGATTAGTGTGGCTAGCAAAATTAGCGTGGCTAGCGTGATTTTCAATTCCCATCTAATCTGTATGAACTCATATATATGCACATATACAGTATGTGTACCGACAAGCAGCGGACCTTCTCCACTCACCACCGGATGGCCGCAACGCTGCTGTCCTTTATTAAATAGAATGTGGAATCTTCGTGGCTCTCTCACAACTTGACACAGGCTGGCAGTGTGCCCTCCAGGACAAAATGGTAGTGCCGTGGCTGACAGCAATGAGCAGACCCTACCTCAGGTGGCCATGAATGCCGGGAGTCTCACCCGTCAGGACTCATGTCAAAGCCGTCATCACCCGCCCACTGTGCTGCCAATCAATTACCACTGCTTTCTGAAGCCAGGGCTACAATCGCCTAGGACCCCACAGCGCATCTGAGCTGTCCTAAAAGGTGCCTGTCTAAATTTTTAAATATCACGATAACATAAAAAAACAAGAAATTTACAACAATAAGTTTTGGTTTTTAAAAAAAAGATTTTTAGCTAAGAGTACAATATCTGTCTATTTTTTTCTTTTAAGTATTATTTTTTTATTTTGTGATGAATCTCCAGGGAGCTGCAAGGGAGGCACTAAAGAGCCGCAGGTTGCCGACCCCTGGGCTAGCTGATAGCATGTTGGATGAAATAGGAGAGATTGAGGAAACGTACGTGTTCCAGCAGTTCATAAGTGATCTCCAATCATTCATACAGTCAATTCAAGAAAATGGTACTGTGACACACAAAACGTATGGTCAAATTTGATGTAATGTGATGAATGCTTTCATTTTGGTAATTTTTGTAATTATGTTTTAATTTGAACCATAGCTTTCATTTATTGTCTGTCTGGAAAAAAAATACAGTGTAAGTGTATAATTTTGTTTTGTTTAATGGACTTCTGGAGCACCTCAGTGCTGCCAGCAGGTGCGAGGCGTTAGTTTTCCGTTGTGTACGGTCTTGTTCACGGACTTTTGCTACTTCCTCATTCTGATGAAAGAAGCTGAGCTGACTGAATACAACGTTGCCTCTCCTCATTATTTCTTCAATTTACAGGTTTGTAAGTTTTGTAAACAAGTATGCATGTACATACATGTTGTTTAACACTTATATGATATGTTAGAGTAATGTTGCGAGAGTAAATGCCGGATTTACATGTGTTATGGGAAAGTGTAGAAACTACCGCTTTTGTAGTGTTGTGGTCACTTAAAATGACGTTCTTTATAACATCGCATCGAAGTCGCAGTTTTACCAGTTTTATGTTTGATTAGCATGTTAGTTCACCAGTGTATATCTGGTTTAAGTTAAATCGGTGTTTTGTGCAATAACTTGTCCCAGATGTATATATGTGTATGTTCTTGGTGTTGGCAGTTTAATGCACATGTGAACATTTCAATTTGTTTCGTAGTTTTGTCAGCTTAAATTTTATTTCAGTTCATTTTAATTTCAGTTAATTGCACTTTTTGTTTTGCACAGTAAGTCAAGGGGAAACATAAGCACCCCAATATTTTCATATTGTAGATGAATGCTAAATTTATATTTTTGATACTTATAAAGTACGCTAAAATTGCAGTTTATGGACTGAAAGAGGATACAGTATTGCTGTGATTTCAGTATAAACTTCATTGGATGAATGGAAAATGTATGTTGTAGTTAAAAATGTGACAAGACTTCAATGTGTAAGTATATTGTTTTATTTTTGTAATTTGTGGATATTTCAGAAGAAAAGTAAAGATATTTATGTTAATGGTAAATAAAGATTCAGAAGACAGAAGCTGAGCTGAAGGAATACAATGTTACCTGTCCTCATTATTTCTTCAATTTACAGAATCCTTTGTCTACGGGATTCAATACCTGGACCTGTAACAGTACTGATGATGCTGAAAGTCAAGTTGAGCCACTGAGGATGTATAACAAACTTTATGGATGTCAATAAAGTCACTGGCACCTGCAAGAACGTTGTCATCATTGGACAAGTGTAACAAAGGGCGCCTGGTTTGCCAACCTAACTCAAGTTCTTTGTGTAAGGCAAAAACGTTACCCCAACCTAACCCTAACCCCTTTACAAGCTTGTTGGCACTCGTCAGGCAAGAGTTGGATAGAAAATTGAAGTACATGGAGGCCAGTGCTCAACAATGATCAAAACTGTTTGAACTTCCACTCAAAAGTACCAAATAGACAATATTTACCATCAGCTTAAATCAATAAAATGAAGTTAAATGATTGACTAAGTTACCCAAAAAACCTGGAAGTGCTAATATTACAGTTGGCTGAGACATGACAGCAAAGTACAAACAAAAGTTACCGATGAATTCAGAGAAATATTTATATTGTTTCAACTCTTAACTTGCTTTCTAAACATCTAGAAAGAATGAAGTACAATAACTTGTGAAACATTGATAAAACTCTCTAAAAAGCATAGATACTGTATCTGTCTATCTGTAAACATTAAGTTTTCAAAATTTTGCTACAAACCCAGTTCACACAACGAATTGAACTACCATGACTTCCAGGTCTCAAAATGTTCACAGATACAGGTTAAAAAAAAACAAAAAACTGCACCAACGAACGGCAACAGATCAGCACTAAAAACAGAGGAAAAATAACGTTAATCTTGGAAAGATGAGGTATACCATCAGGCGGAAATTCAGCGATACAGAATTGCGACACTGGGTGGAAGCTGGAATCAATACTTCTTAACAACCAAAACCAATAAAAACTTGTTAAGAATCACAAAATGAAAAAGGAGAGAGCACAATGCATCAGAAATTAAACGTTTTGTCAGTTTGCCAGGAATTCAAGTCTGTGATTGCTTCCTACCTCAGGTGAACAGTCGCTATCTCCAAACACATCAGCAAAGTCTGTTGGGCTTTTCCTCAGAGTCTGCTCAGCAGGAAGTGTGTTGTCATTGTATGACGTCACAAACTTGAAGTCACTGGTTCTAGATCCTGTTGTCAGGTATGCGTCATAATTGTAAGCGCTGCGCAAAGTTCCTGTGCCGTCAACATCTGCGTAATTAGGAGGCAGGTAAGCGCCGGGGATGGTGACTGCTCCATCAAACAACAGTCTGGGTTTTCTGCTGCGACAAAACCTCACACCCAGGATGATGATGATGAAGGTGAGAAAAAAGGTGGACACACACACCAGAGCGACGATCAGATAAGACGTCAGTTTGGAATTCTTCTCGTCGTAAGAAATGTCCTTCAGTTCTGGCACCTCAGCCAAGTTATCAGAGATGAGTAAATACATGGAGCAGGTGGCAGAGAGAGAGGGCTGTCCATTATCTTTCACGGACACAATCAGGTTCTGTTTCATGCTGTCAGATTGTGAAATGTCCCGCTGGGTCCGGATCTCTCCGCTGTGGACACCAATAGTGAAAAGTCCCGGATCGGTGGATTTGACTATCTGATAGGACAGCCAGGCGTTCTGTCCAGAGTCCGCGTCCACCGCTATCACTTTGGACACCACAGAGCCTCCGTGGGCAGCTTTGGGGACCAGCTCGGTCATGAACGAGCTGCCCTCCGGGGCGGGGTAGAGGATCTGAGGACAGTTGTCATTCACATCCGATATGAACACACTGACGGTCACGTTGCTGCTGAGCGGAGGAGAACCGTTGTCTCTGGCCATCAGGTGGACTTGAAAACTCCTCATGTGTTCATAATCGAACGCCCTGACAGCGTGGATCACCCCCGTGTCTCCGTTCACGGACACGTAGGAGGACACCGGGGCACCGTTCACCTCACCGGCTAACACAGAATAAATCACGGTACCGTTTTGTCTCCAGTCGGGGTCTCGAGCAGTAACGGAACATAAAGTGGAGCCAGCTTTGTTATTTTCACTCACATATGCGCTGTAGGACTGTTCCTCAAACACAGGGGGGTTGTCGTTGATGTCTGCTACAGAGAAGTGAAGACTTTTGGAGGAGGACAGAGGTGGAGAGCCCTCGTCAGTGGCAGTGATTGTAATGTTGTAATCAGACACCACTTCACGGTCCAGTTGTCCTGTGGTCACCAGAGAATAATAGTTTTTGATAGACGGAACCAACTTGAAAGGGACGTTTTGCTGAATAGAACAGCGGACCTGTCGGTTCTTCTCAGAGTCTCGATCCTGCACGTTAATGATGCCCACCTCTGTACCAGGTGACACGTTCTCAGGCACGGGATTGGTCAGAGATTTTAGATGAATCACCGGGGCGTTGTCATTTACATCAGTAACATCTATGATGACTTTGGCATAAGATGTTAAACCCAAACCATCTTTTGCAGTTACACGAAGTTCAAATGTTGATGCTGTTTCAAAATCAACTGAAGTGGTGAGTTTTATATCACCCGTCTTACGGTCAATAGAAAATTTTGACTTAACATCTTCTGAAATGTGTCCAAAATCGTAATTCACGTCTCCATTTAGTCCCTCGTCGGCATCAGTAGCACTGACTGTTAAAACCACTGTATCTATCGGTGAGTTTTCAGGCAGACTGGCTTTATAGACGGCCTGACTGAACACTGGGACGTTATCATTAGCATCCAGTACAGTGACGTGAATGACTGCAGTACCTGATCTCTGAGGAGAGCCGCCATCCAGAGCTGTGAGGACTAGACTGATTTCCTTCAAATTCTCGCGGTCAAGTTCTTTGTTAAGCACAAGTTCCACAGAATTCGTCCCGACTCCCAGAATGAAGTTATCATTTGTCTGTAGGTTGTAGGTTTGGACGGAATATTTGCTAATGTCCGCATCGTGCGCCTCTTCTATGGGGAAACGGGCGCCTTTGTCAGCCGACTCACTGATATCTATCTGGATTAATTCTTTCTTAAATTGAGGGGAGTTATCATTTATATCTTGAATGTGAAGATTAATCCGATGTAATTCTAACGGACTCTCTAACATGAGTTCCTGCTTTAAGACGCAAGCTGCTTTGTCTCCACAGAGGCCTTCTCTGTCAATTCTGTCGGCTACAGTCAGATCCCCGTTATGGACATTCAAGTCACAAAATCGTTCCTCGCCTCCTTCTGTGTCGATTCGGGCCTTTCGAGTCGATAGTTTACTTGTTTCGAGACCCAGATCTTTGGCGATATTTCCGATTACTGTTCCGCGTTTCATCTCCTCTGGGAAAGAATAGCTGATATCTCCTGTCGCACAGTTAAAAGAGAGGAGCATCGATACAACGACACAGCCGTGGATCAGGAATCTTGTGATGCCCATCTTGATGCCGTTGTGAAAGAGTGCAGCTCTACTAGTCCACTTTCAGGAGCGAAGCGAATCCAATGAAGAGTTCAAGCAATAATCAACACAATTCAAAAGCAGATTTCTGCGTCTCTCTCGTCAACTGCAGCACCTTCAATCACGTTATGCGTGGACAAAAGTGGGTTGATGTCGATGTACAGTCTGTTTTGTCTGGTGCATGGCGACATCATGAGTCTCTTTTAGAAACTGCATTTTTCCACTCATTGGACTGTACAAGTCTACAGTTATGAATCTGAATTTTTCAGGAAAATATAAATGTAAATTAAAAAATTATCTGATGCAGTCGATACATGTTAAGATGTCCAAACATAAAGCATTTTTAAATCTGTAATTTATCCAGGGCTCCATTCACAGGGAAGAACAAATAAACTAGGATTTTTGTAACTACTTGTGTGCTTATTTAAAACTAAACGTTTGAATCCCCCAGGAGTTTTGTGAAGACTAAGACATGAACAATTATGTGATCACTAATAAAAATAAAAGGTAAACGATGACAGCAATATCACCAGTCTGAAACCTCTCATGAACACTGCTGCCAACAAAGTTAGTGATCACATCATGACTGATTTTAGCCTGGAATGAAACTTTACTAAAGTATTATTACAATGTCCAGAGAAACAACAGTTGGGAAATGGCAATTGAATAGTCAGAAGACAGTTTCTATTATTACGGATTTCTAAAAAAAAGTATCTACTGTGAGACTAATCAATGAAAAGCAAAGTGCATAATAAAATCATCGTGGGCAAACAGGATAATATTAGTGGCTAATAACAAATTATGATAAATGTTGAAGAAGAGCATTCTTTAAAAAAAAACTCCAAAAATAGATAACTGAGTAGTTGCATGCATCACCTAGTGATATGTTGTAACTTTGGTTTTACGTATTGTTTGGTGTGGTTCAGCATATTATAAAGGGAATTGTAAGTACAGTGTCAACAATGATGCAAGGCCACTTACAGAAAGAACATTAATTAGTCAAAGTGAAATTTAAAATACTGCAAAGAACAGAATACACCAGAGATGATAGTTTCTCCGGCATATGCAACAAAAACGAACTGGAGGTTGAGCGTCAAGGACAGATACAAAAAACAATTGATTTAATATTCCTTATTGTATTTCATCTTCAAATGTTCAAGTCAAACGTGTTGCTACAGCGTTGACACGTGATTAAAGAAAGGGGGGGGGGGGTTCAGAACCACGGACAGAGACACAAAGATGACAAAAAATAAACTCGATAAAACACAGCTCAACATGCTACCGAAATGTGAACAGATAAAAAAGAAACATGAACTACAAATGTTTCTCCTCCAGCATCGGCATGTATTCAGAGTATTTAGAAACATTTAAGGAAACAATCATCTTTACGATGGAGCGATACTCAGACTTTTAATTCACTGAAATTGTTAGCGGACGACCGATGACTCCCACTACTGTCAGTCACTATCGTGAGATTCATACAAAAACACTCAAAAGCATTTGATGCATTGTTTAGTGCAGTTAAAATTGATGGTATGGAACAAAAAAACCACAAAAGCATATATCAATTTAATGACGTCACGTGTTCCTACCTCAGGCGAGTTATCACTATCCCCGAACACATCAGCGAAGTCTGTTGGGCTTTTCCTCAGAGTCTGCTCAGCAGGCAGTGTGTTGTCGTTGTATGACGTCACAAACTTGAAGTCACTGGTTCTAGATCCTGTTGTCAGGTATGCGTCATAATTGTAAGCGCTGCGCAAAGTTCCTGTGCCGTCAACATCTGCGTAATTAGGAGGCAGGTAAGCGCCGGGTATGGTGACTGCTCCATCAAACAACAGTCTGGGTTTTCTCCTGCGACAAAACCTCACACCCAGGATGATGATGATGAAGGTGAGAAAAAAGGTGGACACACACACCAGAGCGATGATCAGATAAGACGTCAGTTTGGAATTCTTCTCGTCGTAAGAAATGTCCTTCAGTTCTGGCACCTCAGCCAAGTTATCAGAGATGAGTAAATACATGGAGCAGGTGGCAGAGAGAGAGGGCTGTCCGTTATCTTTCACGGACACAATCAGGTTCTGTTTCATGCTGTCAGATTGTGAAATGTCCCGCTGGGTCCGGATCTCTCCGCTGTGGACACCAATAGTGAAAAGTCCCGGATCGGTGGATTTGACTATCTGATAGGACAGCCAGGCGTTCTGTCCAGAGTCCGCGTCCACCGCTATCACTTTGGACACCACAGAGCCTCCGTGGGCAGCTTTGGGGACCAGCTCAGTCATGAACGAGCTGCCCTCCGGGGCGGGGTACAGGATCTGAGGACAGTTGTCATTCACATCCGATATGAACACACTGACGGTCACGTTGCTGCTGAGCGGAGGAGAACCGTTGTCTCTGGCCATCAGGTGGACTTGAAAACTCCTCATGTGTTCATAATCGAACGACCTGACAGCGTGGATCACCCCCGTGTCTCCGTTCACAGACACGTAGGAGGACACCGGGGCACCGTTCACCTCACCGGCTAACACAGAATAAATCACGGTACCGTTTTGTCTCCAGTCGGGGTCTCGAGCAGTAACGGAACATAAAGTGGAGCCAGCTTTGTTATTTTCACTCACATATGCGCTGTAGGACTGTTCCTCAAACACAGGGGGGTTGTCGTTGATGTCTGCTACAGACAAGTGAAGACTTTTGGAGGAGGACAGAGGTGGAGAGCCCTCGTCAGTGGCAGTGATTGTAATGTTGTAATCAGACACCACTTCACGGTCCAGTTGTCCTGTGGTCACCAGAGAATAATAGTTTTTGATAGACGGAACCAACTTGAAAGGGACGTTTTGCTGAATAGAACAGCGGACCTGTCGGTTCTTCTCAGAGTCTCGATCCTGCACGTTAATGATGCCCACCTCTGTACCAGGTGACACGTTCTCAGCCACGGGATTGGTCAGAGATTTTAGATGAATCACCGGGGCGTTGTCATTTACATCAGTAACATCAATGATGACTTTGGCGTAAGATGTTAAACCCAAACCATCTTTTGCAGTTACACGAAGTTCAAATGTTGATGCTGTTTCAAAATCAACTGAAGTGGTGAGTTTTATATCACCCGTCTTACGGTCAATAGAAAATTTTGACTTAACATCTTCTGAAATGTGTCCAAAATCGTAATTCACGTCTCCATTTAGTCCCTCGTCGGCATCAGTAGCACTGACTGTTAAAACCACTGTATCTATCGGTGAGTTTTCAGGCAGACTGGCTTTATAGACGGCCTGACTGAACACTGGGACGTTATCATTAGCATCCAGTACAGTGACGTGAATGACTGCAGTACCTGATCTCTGAGGAGAGCCGCCATCCAGAGCTGTGAGGACTAGACTGATTTCCTTCAAATTTTCGCGGTCAAGTTCTTTGTTAAGCACAAGTTCCACAGAATTCGTCCCGACTCCCAGAATGAAGTTATTATTTCTCTGTAGGTTGTAGGTTTGGACGGAATATTTGCCAATGTCCGCATCGTGCGCCTCTTCTATGGGGAAACGGGCGCCTTTGTCAGCCGACTCACTGATATCTATCTGGATTAATTCTTTCTTGAAGTGAGGGGAGTTATCATTTATATCCTGAATGTGAAGATTAATCCGATGTAATTCTAACGGACTCTCTAACATGAGTTCCTGCTTTAAGACGCAAGCTGCTTTGTCTCCACAGAGGCCTTCTCTGTCAATTCTGTCGGCTACAGTCAGATCCCCGTTATGGACATTCAAGTCACAAAATCGTTCCTCACCTCCTTCTGTGTCGATTCGGGCCTTTCGAGTCGATAGTTTACTTGTTTCGAGACCCAGATCTTTGGCGATATTTCCGATTACTGTTCCGCGTTTCATCTCCTCTGGGAAAGAATAGCTGATATCTCCTGTCGCACAGTTAAAAGAGAGGAGCATCGATACAACGACACAGCCGTGGATCAGGAATCTTGTGATGCCCATCTTGATGCCGTTGTGAAAGAGTGCAGCTCTACTAGTCCACTTTCAGGAGCGAAGCGAATCCAATGAAGAGTTCAAGCAATAATCAACACAATTCAAAAGCAGATTTCTGCGTCTCTCTCGTCAACTGTAGCACCTTCAATCACGTTATGCGTGGACAAAAGTGGGTTGATGTCGATGTACAGTCTGTTTTGTCTGGTGCATGGCGACATCATGAGTCTCTTTTAGAAACTGCATTTTTCCATTCATTGGACTGTACAAGTCTAGTTATGAATCTGAATTTTTCAGGAAAATATAAATGTACATAGAAAATTATCTGATGCAGTCGATACATGTTAAGATGTCCAAACATAAAGCATTTTTAAATCTGTAATTTATCCAGGGCTCCATTCACAGGGAAGAACAAATAAACTAGAATTTTTGTAACGACTTGTGTGCTTATTTAAAATTAAACGTTTGAATCCCCAGGAGTTTTGTGAAGACTGGGACATGAACAATTGTGTGATCACCTATAATAAAACTATAAAGGTAAATGACCAAAGGACCAGTCTGAAACCTCTCATGAAACACTGCTGTCAGCACAGTTAGTGATCACATCATGACTGATTTTAGCCTGAAATTAAACTTTTTCTAAATTATTATTATTATGATTTAATAAAGACTCAGAACACAGTTTCTATTGTTACAGATTTCTATAAAAAGTACCTGTGATAATAATCAATAGACAGTTAAGTGCATAAAACCATCAAGTGGGCAAACAGTGTAATATTAGTGGCAAATAAAAACATTTTGATCAATTTTGGGATGGAGCATTCCTTATAAATGTGCAACAATATATATACCTGAGTAATTGCATGCATCACCACATGTGCCATGGAAAGATTTTCCAAGATCAACACGTCAAATTGGATTGTAACCAAAAAAGTTTGGAAGGTGACATAGACAGAGACAATAGGAATACTCTCACAATGCAAACGCAACACTGTGTATCAGACCAACGAACTGAGACACAATCACAACCAGGACATCACCAAACAAGCAGTGAAACTACTGTAATGTCAACAAATGCAGTGCATCCTTCCCCTTCCGTCAGAGTCCTCTTGTATTAAAAAGTGATTCACATTCAATGTAGATGGTTCTTTCAAATTAAACAAATGATCTACAGGGCGACAACATAGAATTAATATTAAACAGCTAAGACTTACTGAAGAAATGAAATCTCAGCAGCAAGGCAGAAGTAATTAAATTATGGCACCTCTAACAAATATAAAAATATTTTTCACTGACTCCAAATGTGTTATAACTTTGGTTTTACGTATTGTTTAGTGTGGTTCAGCAAACTATAAATGAAATTGTAAGTACAGTGTCAACAATGACACAAGGCCACTTCCAGAAAGAACATTTTTGAGTCAAAGTGAAATCCAAAATACTACAAAGAACAGGATACATAAGAGAATGATAGTTTCTCCGGCTCTATGCAACAAAAACAAACCGGTGGTTGACCGTCAAGGACAGAGACAAGAAAAAACTAATTTTGTGACACTGCAAAGCATACACTGGGAGACAAATTTGTACTGTGTGTAAACAGATGGACGGCTACAAAGAAAGAACAACAGAAAATAAAGCATTGACAGTCTAGACTACTACATAGCTGCAAGACTAGAACCTTTGCGTATCAGTTCCTTGAAGCAGTCAGTGAGATGAAGGATGACTGCTGCAAGGTCAAGCAAATTAAAAAAGATATGCAAACAAAAGAATGGTGCGTTTTCAACAGGAAATGACAGCTCAAAACATCTAATGCATTGTGTAAAATGCTCATTTCAAAACAACACGACAAACTTAATATTACATTGACGTGTGTTTGTCTGCATTCTAGGAATGACGTTATGCGTCTTGGAGAGGGAAAGGCGCCAGTTATATTGCCAAAGACACACCGTATGATGACAACTACAGATCATCTCTGGTGCCCCAATGCCCCTTCGAGATTATGGGATAGGCTAAGCTAGTGTTTGTCTTAATAATGAACAGGCAGCAATTACAAGTGGGAAATGGTAATTATTCTAACCTCAAGAAAATCACCACAATCTCTAAAATGATCAATAAACTGCGTTGGACTTCTGACAGTCTGGTCAGCAGTTAATCTACATATCAAAATCTTCTAATGACGTTAAAACAATTATAGCGTCCTGAAGTACTGCCAAGTTTTAGATCTCTTTTATGAAAACACATTCGGTGTTTGTGATTGAGAAGTTCAGTAAAGACTATTTCTACTCACAATGGACAAATGATTCCAGCAAAATAATGGACATGTGACATCATACAACGATTGATTTAATATCGCTTATTGTATGTCATCCTGAAGTGTTCAAGTCAAACGTGTTGCTACAGCGTTGACACGTGGATAAAAAAAGGGTGGTTCAGAACCACGGACAGAGACACAAAGATGCCAAGAAATCAACTCGATAAAACAAAGCTCAACATGCTACCGCTGTGTGAACAGATAAAAAAGAAGCATGAACTACATGTTTCTCCTCCAGCATTGGCAAGTAGTAGGAATAGTTAGAAACATTTAAGGAAACAATGATCTTTTTGATGGAGCGATACTCAGACTTTTAATTCACTGAAATTGTTAGCGGACGACCGATGACTCCCACTACTGTCAGTCACTATCGTGAGATTCATACAACAACACTCAAAGCATTTGATGCATTGTTTAGTGCAGTTAAAATTGATGGTATGGAACAAAAATAAAACAAAAGCATATATCAATTTAATGACGTCACATGTTCCTACCTCAGGCGAGTTATCACTATCCCCAAACACATCAGCGAAGTCTGTTGGGCTTTTCCTCAGAGTCTGCTCAGCAGGCAGTGTGTTGTCATTGTATGACGTCACAAACTTGAAGTCACTGGTTCTAGATCCTGTTGTCAGGTATGCGTCATAATTGTAAGCGCTGCGCAAAGTTCCTGTGCCGTCAACATCTGCGTAATTGGGAGGCAGATAAGCGCCGGGGATGGTGACTGCTCCATCAAACAACAGTCTGGGTTTTCTCCTGCGACAAAACCTCACACCCAGGATGATGATGATGAAGGTGAGGAAAAAGGTGGACACACACACCAGAGCGATGATCAGATAAGACGTCAGTTTGGAATTCTTCTCGTCGTAAGAAATGTCCTTCAGTTCTGGCACCTCAGCCAAGTTATCAGAGATGAGTAAATACATGGAGCAGGTGGCAGAGAGAGAGGGCTGTCCGTTATCTTTCACGGACACAATCAGGTTCTGTTTCATGCTGTCAGATTGTGAAATGTCCCGCTGGGTCCGGATCTCTCCGCTGTGGACACCAATAGTGAAAAGTCCCGGATCGGTGGATTTGACTATCTGATAGGACAGCCAGGCGTTCTGTCCAGAGTCCGCGTCCACCGCTATCACTTTGGACACCACAGAGCCTCCGTGGGCAGCTTTGGGGACCAGCTCAGTCATGAACGAGCTGCCCTCCGGGGCGGGGTACAGGATCTGAGGACAGTTGTCATTCACATCCGATATGAACACACTGACGGTCACGTTGCTGCTGAGCGGAGGAGAACCGTTGTCTCTGGCCATCAGGTGGACTTGAAAACTCCTCATGTGTTCATAATCGAACGACCTGACAGCGTGGATCACCCCCGTGTCTCCGTTCACAGACACGTAGGAGGACACCGGGGCACCGTTCACCTCACCGGCTAACACAGAATAAATCACGGTACCGTTTTGTCTCCAGTCGGGGTCTCGAGCAGTAACGGAACATAAAGTGGAGCCAGCTTTGTTATTTTCACTCACATATGCGCTGTAGGACTGTTCCTCAAACACAGGGGGGTTGTCGTTGATGTCTGCTACAGACAAGTGAAGACTTTTGGAGGAGGACAGAGGTGGAGAGCCCTCGTCAGTGGCAGTGATTGTAATGTTGTAATCAGACACCACTTCACGGTCCAGTTGTCCTGTGGTCACCAGAGAATAATAGTTTTTGATAGACGGAACCAACTTGAAAGGGACGTTCTGCTGAATAGAACAGCGGACCTGTCGGTTCTTCTCAGAGTCTCGATCCTGCACGTTAATGATGCCCACCTCTGTACCAGGTGACACGTTCTCAGCCACGGGATTGGTCAGAGATTTTAGATGAATCACCGGGGCGTTGTCATTCACATCAGTGATGTCAATCATAACTTTGGAATCAGATGAAAGTCCATAACCATCTTTGGCACTAACGCGCATTTCAAATTTAGAATTACTTTCGAAGTCGAACGGCCCGATGACTTTTATTTCTCCCGATTTACTATTGATTGAAAATAATTTTTTCGCCCTCTCCGAAATTCGGCTAAAATCATACGTCACCTCCCCATTGACACCCTCGTCTTCATCAGTAGCACTTACTTTAACAACTGCAGTATCAAGGGCAGCGTCTTCTGCTATAGTGGCTTTGTAAATGGTTTGGTTGAATACTGGGGCGTTATCATTAGCATCCAAGACAGTCACAATTATATTTACACTACCTGATTTCCGTGGATTGCCACCATCAACAGCAGTCAGCACCAGATTTATATTGTGCTCCTTTTCACGGTCAAGCTCTTTGTCTAACACCAACTCGACATTCTTCGATCCATCCGTGTCTTCTCCAACGGATAAATCAAAATGTTCGTTCTTCTCTAATTCATATTGTCTTATTGAATATTGTCCGATGTCGTCGTCATGTGCTTCGTTAATTCGATATCGAGCTCCCTTGTCGGCTGATTCTCTAATTTCAAAATTAATTACATGTTTTGGAAAACTGGGCGAATTATCGTTTACATCCTGAATGTGCAGTAAAATCCGATGTAGTTCCAAAGGACTCTCCAGAACCAATTCAAATCTAAGTAAACAGGACATTTTTTCCCCACACAGCTCCTCCCTGTCAATTCGTTCCTTTATGATCAAATTTCCCGTTTTGAGATCGATATCACAATACGGTTGATTGCTTTCTTCAGTATCAATTCGGGCTTTGCGAGCGGACAATTTCCCTTCGTCCAAACCGAGGTCCTTGGCAATATTTCCAACAATGGATCCGGATTTCATCTCCTCCAGAACAGAGTAGCTGAGGTCCGCATTTGTAATGTGGACGATGGAAGCAAATCCGCAGATTAAAATCCAAATTAAGTTCTCGTGTGCGTTCATTTTTTTTTTCACCACGAATGAATTGATTAAAAGAAAACACCGTTGTCAAATTATGATTCACTGCTTCTGCAAAAAATGGCTGCTCTGGATTGAACACGAGAAGGTCTCTTTTGCAGTAGGTGGAGAACAACCCGGCTGACGTCTGTGAGTGAGCAGCGACGCCACGAGTCATTTTAGTAACACTACATATCAGAAACTGAAAGCATACAAACCTCCATTGATACCATGATCAGCACAGTAATGTCACACATGTTAGAACTCAAAGTTCAAAGACATCATCAGAAGGTTAAAGATTTATTTCAGGGGTGAACTGCTTGCACGGACAACATTTCAGCACCAAGGTCAGAGACTGAAGGACCAGAGACGAATCTAAAATGGACCTTATTTGTCATTTCTATTCGGAAATAATAAGATCTACTCCATAAACACAAGGATTAACTTTGAAATTAAATGGTGTATTATATCAATTACGAAATTAAAATGACAAATGTTTCGATCAATAAATGTCACCTACCTATGTGTTTGTGTGAATTATACACTCACATTCAATCAAAATTTAGCATTCAGTTGTTGAATTCATTAATTAATTATTTAGTAGTTTACAGTCTGCTGAAAAGAAATTATATTTTTTGGAAGTAAATATCTGTAGATCACATTAACATGTTCAATATCCATGTAATTTATTTGGATTTTTTGTTTTTATCAATTTCAAAAAATTAAACAATACCAGAGATGAAACCTCAATATTTTCCACAGTTTCGTTAAGACATGATATGACCCATTTGTTTTGGAGTATCTGTTCCGTTTTAGAGCACATGTGTGGTCAGTTCATGATTCCTACAGCAGAAGAACAACACATTTAAACATGATAACTGATTCATCGAATTATCTCAACATGAAAGGAGAAATACCATGAAGAAAACCTGCCCATGAACGTCTTAACTGGTTAATGTAAACGTCTTCAATCTAAACATGAAAGAATGTGGGGTACTATAAAAATTCAGCAAGGTCGAGATTAAAAATAGATGATTACATCACGTGCTATGACAAACCTCTTTCTGGACTTAATCTTAATTACACAAGCTACCGAGGCTATACTTCCTCTTTCCTGTCGAGGACACTGGCGCGTTTTCGGCTGCCGCATCTTCCTCCAGTAAACAAAGTTTTTAAAAAATTCATTCATTCATTAATTTCAAAAGCTATAGATCTTTCTGGCTTGGACAAAGTTTGTCACTTTTCAAGCTGGGATTAGTTTGAAAAGTGACAAATATCCTGATTTCCCTGACGAAACCTCCTTAAGGGATCAATAAAATTCTACTCCCTACTCTTCTCTGCTGGTGCTCCCTAGTCGTTAGCTGCTAGATGATGCTCCCTACTAGCTACTATACCTGCTACGAAGACTGCACTTTGCATTAACATGACTCTGGACAACAACTTGTTTCCATCCCAAGAGCCTGAAACCAATCTGCTCCAACACCTGGACATACCTCGACACAGACCCGCTCACCGCGGCTCACGTCGGAACTTTCACTTCCACTATGTATTGCACACACATATTTTTGAACTGGTATTCGATAATGTTTATTTTATTTTATAGGAATAGTTACTACTATTGTCTTTTTATTTTTTTTATTATTATTTTTTTAATTTTTTTTTTTTTTTTAACTAATGAAGACATTTAAATGTATGCTATTAAGTATTTTGCTGGCTGCTTAAATATTTAGTTTGAAAAATCCAATAAACTTTTCCATGACTCAATTTTAGTAAATTGCCACACACTTGAACTCGTATAATTTCACACACGCACACACACACACACACACACACACACACACACACACACACACACACACACACACACACACACACACACACACACACACACACACACACACACGCACGCACGCACGCACGCACACACACACACACACACACACACACACACACACACACATTTACAATAACAGTTCAATTTATGGAAGTTTTGACACTTATGGGGTGATCAGGATGGAGGCAGGTTTGTTTACAGGATGAGACCAGAAACGGAAACTAGAAGATGCGGCTGAAAACCTGTCGCGATCTGATTGGACCAGAAGACACCACATCCCCTCATGCATATTCCTATTCTGAGTTGTTTAAATGTGACCGGGCCAAGATGGCTGCGTCTGATGTAAGACCTGTGTAGTACCGGCAGTAAGGTATTGTGGGAGAGCCCGGATATCTGTATTAGATTGGTTGTCAGGAATAAACTTTTTAAACTTATGACGATCGGCTAAGTCTCCTACTTTATTTGTTTATTTATTCAGTTTCTTTTTCTTCTTTCCAGACATGTTATTACAACACGTTTGACTTTCATCAGTGTTGGACCATCAACAACAACATCAGAAAAGAAAAAAAGGCGGGTTGACGGGTAGAAGCCATTGGCTTGTAAGGTTCCCGTCCCCTAAATCATCAACATCTCTCTCATTGCAGCACATTGTCAACCAAATCCATACATTGCACGTCACAGTTCAATAGCAATTATATTATTTGGTGCATTGTTGTTTTAAATCGTCCATTCATTACTTTACCTCAGTAAAAAGAACCCACGGAATAAAGCTTTGAAAAGACTTTGCTACACTAGTTTATATTTTGTTACTTTTATTTTTTTTCCTTTCATTTTTTATTTGTTCTTCTTCTTGAACATGATTAAAAAGAGGTAAACAAGGACTTTAATATTTAGCGGTACTTATGCTACAAACTACGACAATTTCAAACAAATTAGAACCCCCATTTGCGAGCTGTCCTGACTGTCTGTGTCCCGGTGATGTTCAGCCGGCCACTTATGGGTCGGTCACACATAAAAGAACATTTAAAAAAAAAAGATAACAAAAGGCAGGAGGACACACGGTGACACTTACTGATTACATTATGCAAGGATTTCATGCAAACATAATTGTTGTGCACGGCCACACGGTCTGACAAAAACGAGTACGATCAGATGTTAGACACAGAAATCCTACCTCTGGAGAGACATCTGGTTGACCAAACATATCCTCGAAGTCTGTTGGGCTTTTCCTCAGAGTCTGCTCAGCAGGCAGTGTGTTGTCATTGTATGACGTCACAAACTTGAAGTCACTGGTTCTAGATCCTGTTGTCAGGTATGCGTCATAATTGTAAGCGCTGCGCAAAGTTCCTGTGCCGTCAACATCTGCGTAATTAGGAGGCAGGTAAGCGCCGGGGATGGTGACTGCTCCATCAAACAATAGTCTGGGTTTTCTCCTGCGACAAAACCTCACACCCAGGATGATGATGATGAAGGTGAGAAAAAAGGTGGACACACACACCAGAGCGATGATCAGATAAGACGTCAGTTTGGAATTCTTCTCGTCGTAAGAAATGTCCTTCAGTTCTGGCACCTCAGCCAAGTTATCAGAGATGAGTAAATACATGGAGCAGGTGGCAGAGAGAGAGGGCTGTCCGTTATCTTTCACGGACACAATCAGGTTCTGTTTCATGCTGTCAGATTGTGAAATGTCCCGCTGGGTCCGGATCTCTCCGCTGTGGACACCAATAGTGAAAAGTCCCGGATCGGTGGATTTGACTATCTGATAGGACAGCCAGGCGTTCTGTCCAGAGTCCGCGTCCACCGCTATCACTTTGGACACCACAGAGCCTCCGTGGGCAGCTTTGGGGACCAGCTCGGTCATGAACGAGCTGCCCTCCGGGGCGGGGTACAGGATCTGAGGACAGTTGTCATTCACATCCGATATGAACACACTGACGGTCACGTTGCTGCTGAGCGGAGGAGAACCGTTGTCTCTGGCCATCAGGTGGACTTGAAAACTCCTCATGTGTTCATAATCGAACGACCTGACAGCGTGGATCACCCCCGTGTCTCCGTTCACAGACACGTAGGAGGACACCGGGGCACCGTTCACCTCACCGGCTAACACAGAATAAATCACGGTACCGTTTTGTCTCCAGTCGGGGTCTCGAGCAGTAACGGAACATAAAGTGGAGCCAGCTTTGTTATTTTCACTCACATATGCGCTGTAGGACTGTTCCTCAAACACAGGGGGGTTGTCGTTGATGTCTGCTACAGACAAGTGAAGACTTTTGGAGGAGGACAGAGGTGGAGAGCCCTCGTCAGTGGCAGTGATTGTAATGTTGTAATCAGACACCACTTCACGGTCCAGTTGTCCTGTGGTCACCAGAGAATAATAGTTTTTGATAGACGGAACCAACTTGAAAGGGACGTTCTGCTGAATAGAACAGCGGACCTGTCGGTTCTTCTCAGAGTCTCGATCCTGCACGTTAATGATGCCCACCTCTGTACCAGGTGACACGTTCTCAGGGACGGGATTGGTCAGAGATTTCAGGTTTATGACTGGTGCGTTATCATTCTCGTCTGTAATATCTATGATGACTTTGGCGTAAGAAGTGAGCCCCAAACCATCTTTAGCTTGAACTCTCATTTCAAACAATTTGCTTTCCTCAAAATCAATATCACCAGTTACTCTAATCACTCCTGTTTTAGGATCAATTGAGAAACTATTCACGTCATCAGATGCGTGACCAAACTCGTACGTCACATGTCCATTCACTCCTTCATCTGCGTCTGTAGCTCTAACATGAACCACTACAGTGTCTACAGGAGAGTTTTCAGGCAGACTGGCTTTATAGACGTCCTGGCTGAACACCGGGGCGTTATCATTAGCATCCAGTACAGTGACGTGAATGACTACAGTACCTGATCTCTGAGGAGAGCCGCCATCCAGAGCTGTGAGGAGCAAATTAAGCTCTTGTTCTTTCTCTCGATCAAGTTTATTCTCCAGCACTAATTCAACCTTGTTGTTGTCCACAGAGAGAATAAAGTTATCGTTCTTCTGAAGGTTGTATCTTTGAACAGCGTTTTGACCAACATCTGCGTCATGGGCCTCCTCGATAGAGAAACGGTTTCCTTTGTCTGCCGACTCACTTATTTCCATTTCAATCAGATTTTTTTTGAAGTTTGGAGAGTTGTCGTTTACATCCTGAACATGAAGACTGAGTCTGTGAAGCTCTAAAGGGTTTTCTAAAACCAGATCCACGTTCACGACACACGATGGTTTCTTTCCACAAAGGCTTTCTCTGTCAATCCTCTCCGATGTGATCAAATCTCCTGAACTCAGATTAATTTCGCTGTAATGTTTCCGAGATTCCTCAAAATCCACCCGCGGCTTTCGTGAAGATAATGTCCTCAGACCAAGACCGAGGTCTTTGGCTATATTTCCAACGATCGACCCTCGTTTCATCTCCTCCGGAAAAGAATAACTGAGGTCTCCATTAACGAGTTGCAGCGAGACAATAAAGGAGGCGATGCGGAGGACCAGACGACGCAATGATAATCCATTTTCTCCCATTTCGGATCAAAAGACGTCTCAACTTTGATCACTTCACACGTTTTAGAACACGGAATATCAGAAGAAACAATCCCAAAATCAACAGCAAAGCGGACAATAAAATGCGATCCGAAATCCCACCGTTTGACGAAGCAATCTGTCCACGGGGTGTATGGGTGCAGTGGAGAGATTCTCTTTCTGTTGGCCAACAGCGACATCACGAGTAATTTTTTTTTACACACAAGTATGGCATTCATACATTTACCATTGTCAAAAACTACGTTATACGATTTACTATCGTTGGACTTTTCCTCTGTATTCAGGGGAGACATGTACTTCTCAGAAGCAAGGCAGTTGGTTTACTCATAACTGGTCCATATTGGAATGTAAGTTCTTACCAAATGCAGCTTTCTCATGAAAGTCATCATGAAATATAGACAACTTAAACGCTGAAGAAAACACTTATTCATCCACTAAAACAGCGTTACAAGTGTAGCCCTGCGTTTATTGGGCTAAAATTATTTTTAACAAATCGTTAATAAATAAAGTTAATAAATAGTTAATAAATATTTGATAAAATAAAAGTATTAATATCATTTCACAGATAAAACACGCTGGGTAAAGCATTATTAAAACGTGTCATTCATATTGGAGGAAAACTCATTATTATGTTGAATTATTATGTTGACTTTTTTAATAAAATGTGTGGTGTATTCTCTGTATTGCTGGGGATACTCTAAGGTAATTTGTTTACTCACGGACCTATGAAAAAGGACACACAGAGAAAGACTAACCTGCAAAGGTGCTGTGGGTTTCATGAACCAATGGGGCGCAGAGAAAGAGTCAGGTGGCCGGAAGATCGGGAAGTACACGCGAGAGGAGAGGTGGAGAGAGGCGCGAAGAGACGGCTGAGATTAAGAGCGAAGCGTACGAATTGATAACAGAGTGTGGCGGTGTCTAGTGCACGTTTCCACGAGTTTGGTCCTAATTTTGGAGCCAGTTGCCAAGGGAGGGACAAGAGTCGCTAGTTTTCGCTGCCGCAGAAGGAGCAGGTGTGGAGCAACTCTCCGCCGAGGAGCATCCATTCTGGCGGACTGGGAGTTTGCTGGTGCAGCGCTACGAGCCCAGGAGCAGCCGCCGGACGGGATCGATACAAAACACAAACAAACAAACAAACAAACAAACAAACAAACAAAAAAACAAAAAAAAACTAGAGCACTAGGCCTGCAACGCACGTGGACTGGGTATTTAGGTATTTAGTTATTACTGCAGGCTTAAAGTAAGTTTTATTTCAGTACTTGTTGGACTGGTTTTGTTTTATATTACTTGCTGAGTTTTGTGATGATGCCATGTGTTCTGTGTGTTGACAAATACACGTAAGTTGTTAAATGTGATTGAGTGTCATTCACTGAAAGGAATATTAAATAGTACTTTCTCAGAGCTAATAGGGAACACTACAGTAAATTGAAATACAAGGCCCCACCTGGAGCTCATCAACAGCAGGATCGGAAACAACGAACTCAGGTTAGTCAGCCGTAGTATTTGCTAGGGACAGCAAAGGGGGGCTACACAAGAAAGCATTCTACTCACTACAAGCAATCATGATCACAATTAATGTCACGAGTGAGGACACACAAACAATTGTATAACCGGACCGTCCGAGCATCGCAGCACCACGGAAAGATACTTTTGTCAAACTTAAGCGGACTAATGGTGTTGTTAGTCAAACTTGGCATTAGGGTACTTTCTTTGGCCAGTAGTGACTTTATCAGGAGATAATCAAAACGATGTTTTAGTTTGCATTTAAATGTGTTTAAAAGAAGTTAAAACGATGAAGACACGGGATTGACGATTCCATAATTTCCTGATACGCATTTTATGATCGTGAACAAAAAAAATTCTGCACAAAAAAACAACAACTTTTAAACGAATTAATTGACAGATTAGAAACGTACAAAACCCATATTTTGAAGGCCAAACCATCGCCAGACTAAACATCCTTCAAAATGAATTAAGAAAAAAGCAAACAAGAAAGTAAATAAGTAAGTAAATAAGTAAATAAAAACATTCAAAAATAAATAATCGTCTGACTACATGGAAATAGAACGGCGAGCAAAGATGTATTAGACTAACAGAGCAAAAATCATCAACAATTATACATGTCTGGAAATAAAAATAATTCTTTAGAAACAATAACGATAAATATCTTCAATGGGAAGAGAACGTGCCCATTAAGAAGTTTGAACAATTCCTACCTGTAAGGGCGACTCCAAATCTTCGAAAGGATCAACAAAGTCTGTTGGGCTTTTCCTCAGAGTCTGCTCAGCAGGCAGTGTGTTGTCATTGTATGACGTCACAAACTTGAAGTCACTGGTTCTAGATCCTGTTGTCAGGTATGCGTCATAATTGTAAGCGCTGCGCAAAGTTCCTGTGCCGTCAACATCTGCGTAATTAGGAGGCAGATAAGCGCCGGGGATGGTGACTGCTCCATCAAACAACAGTCTGGGTTTTCTCCTGCGACAAAACCTCACACCCAGGATGATGATGATGAAGGTGAGAAAGAAGGTGGACACACACACCAGAGCGATGATCAGATAAGACGTCAGTTTGGAATTCTTCTCGTCGTAAGAAATGTCCTTCAGTTCTGGCACCTCAGCCAAGTTATCAGAGATGAGTAAATACATGGAGCAGGTGGCAGAGAGAGAGGGCTGTCCGTTATCTTTCACGGACACAATCAGGTTCTGTTTCATGCTGTCAGATTGTGAAATGTCCCGCTGGGTCCGGATCTCTCCGCTGTGGACACCAATAGTGAAAAGTCCCGGATCGGTGGATTTGACTATCTGATAGGACAGCCAGGCGTTCTGTCCAGAGTCCGCGTCCACCGCTATCACTTTGGACACCACAGAGCCTCCGTGGGCAGCTTTGGGGACCAGCTCGGTCATGAACGAGCTGCCCTCCGGGGCGGGGTAGAGGATCTGAGGACAGTTGTCATTCACATCCGATATGAACACACTGACGGTCACGTTGCTGCTGAGCGGAGGAGAACCGTTGTCTCTGGCCATCAGGTGGACTTGAAAACTCCTCATGTGTTCATAATCGAACGACCTGACAGCGTGGATCACCCCCGTGTCTCCGTTCACAGACACGTAGGAGGACACCGGGGCACCGTTCACCTCACCGGCTAACACAGAATAAATCACGGTACCGTTTTGTCTCCAGTCGGGGTCTCGAGCAGTAACGGAACATAAAGTGGAGCCAGCTTTGTTATTTTCACTCACATATGCGCTGTAGGACTGTTCCTCAAACACAGGGGGGTTGTCGTTGATGTCTGCTACAGACAAGTGAAGACTTTTGGAGGAGGACAGAGGTGGAGAGCCCTCGTCAGTGGCAGTGATTGTAATGTTGTAATCAGACACCACTTCACGGTCCAGTTGTCCTGTGGTCACCAGAGAATAATAGTTTTTGATAGACGGAACCAACTTGAAAGGGACGTTTTGCTGAATAGAACAGCGGACCTGTCGGTTCTTCTCAGAGTCTCGATCCTGCACGTTAATGATGCCCACCTCTGTACCAGGTGACACGTTCTCAGCCACGGGATTGGTCAGAGATTTCAGGTTTATGACTGGTGCGTTATCATTCTCGTCTGTAATATCTATAATGACTTTGGCGTAAGAAGTGAGCCCTAAACCATCTTTAGCTTGAACTCTCATTTCAAACAATTTGCTTTCCTCAAAATCAATATCACCAGTTACTCTGATCACTCCTGTTTTAGAATCAATTGAGAAACTATTCACGTCATCAGATGCATGACCAAACTCGTACGTCACATGTCCATTCATTCCTTCATCTGCGTCTGTAGCTCTAACATGAACCACCATGGTGTCTTTAGGAGAGTTTTCAGGCAGACTGGCTTTATAGACGTCCTGGCTGAACACCGGGACGTTATCATTAGCATCCAGTACAGTGACGTGAATGACTACAGTACCTGATCTCTGAGGAGAGCCGCCATCCAGAGCTGTGAGGAGCAAATTAAGCTCTTGTTCTTTCTCCCGATCAAGTTTATTCTCCAGCACTAATTCAACCTTGTTGTTGTCCACAGAGAGAATAAAGTTATCGTTCTTCTGAAGGTTGTAGCTTTGAACATCATTTTGACCAACATCTGCGTCATGGGCCTCCTCGATAGAGAAACGGTTTCCTTTCTCTGCCGACTCCCTTATTTCCATTTCAATCAGATTTTTTTTGAAGTTTGGAGAGTTGTCGTTTACATCCTGAACATGAAGACTGAGTCTGTGAAGCTCTAAAGGATTTTCTAAAACCAGATCCACGTTCACGACACACGATGGTTTCTTTCCACAAAGGCTTTCTCTGTCAATCCTCTCCGATGTGATCAAATCTCCTGAACTCAGATTAATTTCGCAGTAACGTTTCCGAGATTCCTCAAAATCCACCCGCGGCTTTCGTGAAGATAATGTCCTCAGACCAAGACCGAGGTCTTTGGCTATATTTCCAACGATCGACCCTCGTTTCATCTCCTCCGGAAAAGAATAACTGAGGTCTCCATTAACGAGTTGCAGCGAGACAATGAAGGAGGCGATGCGGAGAAGCAGACGACGCAATGATAATCCATTTTCTCCCATTTCGGCTCAAAAGACGTCTCAACTTTGATCACTTCACACGTTTTAGAACACGGACTATAGGAAGAAACAATCCCAAAATCAACAGCAAAGCGGACAATAAAATGCGATCCGAAACCCCACCGTTTGACGGAGCAATCTGTCCACGGGGTGTATGGGTGCAGTGGAGAGATTCTCTTTCTGTTGGCCAACAGCGACATCACGAGTAATTTTTGTCTACGCACAAGTATGGCATTCATACATTTACCATTGTCAAAAACTACGTTATAAGAGCTACTATCGTTGGACTTTACTCTCTAAGGGGAGACATGTAATTCTCAGAAACGAGACAGTTGGTTTACTCATAACTGGTCCATATTGGAATGTGTGTTGCTTACCAAATGCAGCTTTCTAATGAAAGTCATCATGAAATATAGACAACTTAAACGCTGAAGACATCACTTATTCATCCACTAAAACAGCGTTACAAGAAAGCATTCGACTCACTACAAGCAATCATGATCACAATGTCACTAGTGAGGACACACAAACAATTGTATAACCGGACCGTCCGAGCACCGCCGCAACACGGAAAGATACTTTTGTAAAATTTAAGCGGACTAATGGTGTTGTTAGTCAAACTTGGAATTAGGGTGCTTTCTTTGGCCAGTAGTGACTTTATCAGGAGATAATCAAAACGCTGTTTTGATTTGCATTTAAATTTGTTTGAAAGAAGTTGTAACGATCAAGACACGGGATTAGCAATTCCATCATTTCCTGATACGCATTTAAAATGATCGTGAAAAAAAAAAATTCTGCACGAACAAAATATGTTTTAAAAACGAATTAATTAACGTATTAAAAACGTACCAAAACCCATATTTTGAAGGCCAAACCATCGCAAGACTAAACATCCTTCAGAATGAATTAAGAAATAAGCAAGTAAATAAGTAAGTAAGTTTGTAAGTAAGTTAGTAAGTAAGTAAGTAAGTAAGTAAGTAAGTAAGTAAGTAAGTAAGTAAGTAAGTAAGTAAGTAAATAAATAAATAAATAAATAAATAAAAAAATAAAAAAATAAAAAAATAAAAAAATACATAAATAAATAAATAAACAAACGTCTGACTACATGGAAACAGAACGACGAACCAAGATGTATTAGACTAACAGAGCAAAAATCGTCAGCAATTACTAATTTACTATTTAGAAACAATAACGAAAAAATATTTTCAATGGGGAGAGATAACGTGCCCATGAAGAAGTTTGAACAATTCCTACCTGTAAGGGCGACTCCAAATCTTGGAAAGGATCAACAAAGTCTGTTGGGCTTTTCCTCAGAGTCTGCTCAGCAGGCAGTGTGTTGTCATTGTATGACGTCACAAACTTGAAGTCACTGGTTCTAGATCCTGTTGTCAGGTATGCGTCATAATTGTAAGCGCTGCGCAAAGTTCCTGTGCCGTCAACATCTGCGTAATTAGGAGGCAGATAAGCGCCGGGGATGGTGACTGCTCCATCAAACAACAGTCTGGGTTTTCTCCTGCGACAAAACCTCACACCCAGGATGATGATGATGAAGGTGAGGAAAAAGGTGGACACACACACCAGAGCGATGATCAGATAAGACGTCAGTTTGGAATTCTTCTCGTCGTAAGAAATGTCCTTCAGTTCTGGCACCTCAGCCAAGTTATCAGAGATGAGTAAATACATGGAGCAGGTGGCAGAGAGAGAGGGCTGTCCGTTATCTTTCACGGACACAATCAGGTTCTGTTTCATGCTGTCAGATTGTGAAATGTCCCGCTGGGTCCGGATCTCTCCGCTGTGGACACCAATAGTGAAAAGTCCCGGATCGGTGGATTTGACTATCTGATAGGACAGCCAGGCGTTCTGTCCAGAGTCCGCGTCCACCGCTATCACTTTGGACACCACAGAGCCTCCGTGGGCAGCTTTGGGGACCAGCTCGGTCATGAACGAGCTGCCCTCCGGGGCGGGGTAGAGGATCTGAGGACAGTTGTCATTCACATCCGATATGAACACACTGACGGTCACGTTGCTGCTGAGCGGAGGAGAACCGTTGTCTCTGGCCATCAGGTGAACTTGAAAACTCCTCATGTGTTCATAATCGAACGACCTGACAGCGTGGATCACCCCCGTGTCTCCGTTCACAGACACGTAGGAGGACACCGGGGCACCGTTCACCTCACCGGCTAACACAGAATAAATCACGGTACCGTTTTGTCTCCAGTCGGGGTCTCGAGCAGTAACGGAACATAAAGTGGAGCCAGCTTTGTTATTTTCACTCACATATGCGCTGTAGGACTGTTCCTCAAACACAGGGGGGTTGTCGTTGATGTCTGCTACAGACAAGTGAAGACTTTTGGAGGAGGACAGAGGTGGAGAGCCCTCGTCAGTGGCAGTGATTGTAATGTTGTAATCAGACACCACTTCACGGTCCAGTTGTCCTGTGGTCACCAGAGAATAATAGTTTTTGATAGACGGAACCAACTTGAAAGGGACGTTTTGCTGAATAGAACAGCGGACCTGTCGGTTCTTCTCAGAGTCTCGATCCTGCACGTTAATGATGCCCACCTCTGTACCAGGTGACACGTTCTCAGCCACGGGATTGGTCAGAGACTTTAGATGAATCACCGGGGCGTTATCATTCACATCAGTGATGTCAATCATAACTTTGGAATCAGATGAAAGTCCATAACCATCTTTGGCACTAACGCGAATTTCAAATTTAGAATTACTCTCGAAGTCGAAGGGCCCGATGACTTTTATTTCTCCCGATTTACTATTGATTGAAAACAATTTTTTCGCCCTCTCCGAAATTCGGCTAAAATCATACGTCACCTCCCCATTGACACCCTCGTCTTCATCAGTAGCACTTACTTTAACAACTACAGTATCAAGGGCAGCGTCTTCTGCTATAGTGGCTTTGTAAATGGTTTGGTTGAATACTGGGGCGTTATCATTAGCATCCAAGACAGTCACAATTATATTTACACTACCTGATTTCCGTGGATTGCCACCATCAACAGCAGTCAGCACCAGATTTATATTGTGCTCCTTTTCACGGTCAAGCTCTTTGTCTAACACCAACTCGACATTCTTCGATCCATCCGTGTCTTCTCCAACGGATAAAACAAAATGTTCGTTCTTCTCTAATTCATATTGTCTTATTGAATATTGTCCGATGTCGTCGTCATGTGCTTCGTTAATTCGATATCGAGCTCCCTTGTAGGCTGATTCGCTAATTTCAAAATTAATTACATGTTTTGGAAAACTGGGCGAATTATCGTTTACATCCTGAATGTGCAGTAAAATCCGATGTAGTTCCAAAGGACTCTCCAGAACCAATTCAAATCTAAGTAAACAGGACATTTTTTCCCCACACAGCTCCTCCCTGTCAATTCGTTCCTTTATGATCAAATTTCCCGTTTTGAGATCGATATCACAATACGGTTGATTGCTTTCTTCAGTATCAATTCGGGCTTTGCGAGCGGACAATTTCCCTTCGTCCAAACCGAGGTCCTTGGCAATATTTCCAACAATGGATCCGGATTTCATCTCCTCCAGAACAGAGTAACTGAGGTCCGCATTTGTAATGTGGACGATGGAAGCAAATCCGCAGATTAAAATCCAAATTAAGTTGTCGTGTGCGTTCATTTTTTTTTTCACCACGAATGAATTAATTAAAAGAAAACACCGTTGTCAAATTATGATTCACTGCTTCTGCAAAAAATGGCTGCTCTGGATTGAACACGAGAAGGTCTCTTTTGCAGTAGGTGGAGAACAACCCGGCTGACGTCTGTGAGTGAGCAGCGACGCCACGAGTCATTTTAGTAACACTACATATCAGAAACTGAAAGCATACAAACCTCCATTGATACCATGATCAGCACAGTAATGTCACACATGTTAGAACTCAAAGTTCAAAGACATCATCAGAAGGTTAAAGATTTATTTCAGGGGTGAACTGCTGGCACGGACAACATTTCAGCACCAAGGTCAGAGACTGAAGGACCAGAGACGAATCTAAAATGGACCTTATTTATCATTTCTATTCGGAAATAATAAGATCTACTCCATAAACACAAGGATTAACTTTGAAATTAAATGGTGTATTATATCAATTAAGAAATTAAAATGACAAATGTTTCGATCAATAAATGTCACCTACCTATGTGTTTGTGTGAATTATACACTCACATTCAATCAAAATTTAGCATTCAGTTGTTGAATTCATTAATTAATTATTTAGTAGTTTACAGTCTGCTGAAAATAAATTATATTTTTTGGAAGTAAATATCTGTAGATCACATTAACATGTTCAATATCCATGTAATTTATTTGGATTTTTTGTTTTTATCAATTTCAAAAAATAAAACAATACCAGAGATGAAACCTCAATATTTTCCACAGTCTCGTTAAGATATGATATGACCCATTTGTTTTGGAGTATCTGTTCCGTTTTAGAGCACATGTGTGGTCAGTTCATGATTCCTACAGCAGAAGAACAACACATTTAAACATGATAACTGATTCATCGAATTATCTCAACATGAAAGGAGAAATACCATAAAGAAAACCTGCCCATGAACGTCTTAACTGGTTAATGTAAACGTCATCAATCTAAACATGAAAGAATGTGGGGTACTATAAAAATTCAGCAAGGTCGAGATTAAAAATAGATGATTACATCACGTGCTATGACAAACCTCTTTCTGGACTTAATCTTAATTACACAAGCTACCGAGGCTATACTTCCTCTTTCCTGTCGAGGACACTGGCGCGTTTTCGGCTGCCGCATCTTCCTCCAGTGAACAAAGTTTTTAAAAATTCATTCATTCATTCATTTCAAAAGCTATAGATCTTTCTGGCTTGGACAAAGTTTGTCACTTTTCAAGCCGGGATTAGTTTGAAAAGTGACAAATATCCTGATTTCCCTGACGAAACCTCCTTAAGGGATCAATAAAATTCTACTCCCTACTCTTCTCTGCTGGTGCTCCCTAGTCGTTAGCTGCTAGATGATGCTCCCTACTAGCTACTATACCTGCTACGAAGACTGCACTTTGCATTAACATGACTCTGGACAACAACTTGTTTCCATCCCAAGAGCCTGAAACCAATCTGCTCCAACACCCGAACATACCTCGACACAGACCCGCTCACCGCGGCTCACGTCGGAACTTTCACTTCCACTATGTATTGCACACACATATTTTTGAACTGGTATTCGATAATGTTTATTTTATTTTATAGGAATAGTTACTACTATTGTCTTTTTATTTTTTTTATTATTATTTTTTTAATTTTTTTTTTTTTTTAACTAATGAAGACATTTAAATGTATGCTATTAAGTATTTTGCTGGCTGCTTAAATATTTAGTTTGAAAAATCCAATAAACTTTTCCATGACTCAATTTTAGTAAATTGCCACACACTTGAACTCGTATAATTTCACACACGCACACACACACACACACACACACACACACACACACACACACACACACACACACACACACACACACACACACACACACACACGCACGCACACACACACACACACACACACACATTTACAATAACAGTTCAATTTATGGAAGTTTTGACACTTATGGGGTGATCAGGATGGAGGCAGGTTTGTTTACAGGATGAGACCAGAAACGGAAACTAGAAGATGCGGCTGAAAACCTGTCGCGATCTGATTGGACCAGAAGACACCACATCCCCTCATGCATATTCCTATTCTGAGTTGTTTAAATGTGACCGGGCCAAGATGGCTGCGTCTGATGTAAGACCTGTGTAGTACCGGCAGTAAGGTATTGTGGGAGAGCCCGGATATCTGTATTAGATTGGTTGTCAGGAATAAACTTTTTAAACTTATGACGATCGGCTAAGTCTCCTACTTTATTTGTTTATTTATTCAGTTTCTTTTTCTTCTTTCCAGACATGTTATTACAACACGTTTGACTTTCATCAGTGTTGGACCATCAACAACAACATCAGAAAAGAAAAAAAGGCGGGTTGACGGGTAGAAGCCATTGGCTTGTAAGGTTCCCGTCCCCTAAATCATCAACATCTCTCTCATTGCAGCACATTGTCAACCAAATCCATACATTGCACGTCACAGTTCAATAGCAATTATATTATTTGGTGCATTGTTGTTTTAAATCGTCCATTCATTACTTTACCTCAGTAAAAAGAACCCACGGAATAAAGCTTTGAAAAGACTTTGCTACACTAGTTTATATTTTGTTACTTTTATTTTTTTTCCTTTCATTTTTTATTTGTTCTTCTTCTTGAACATGATTAAAAAGAGGTAAACAAGGACTTTAATATTTAGCGGTACTTATGCTACAAACTACGACAATTTCAAACAAATTAGAACCCCCATTTGCGAGCTGTCCTGACTGTCTGTGTCCCGGTGATGTTCAGCCGGCCACTTATGGGTCGGTCACACATAAAAGAACATTTAAAAAAAAAAGATAACAAAAGGCAGGAGGACACACGGTGACACTTACTGATTACATTATGCAAGGATTTCATGCAAACATAATTGTTGTGCACGGCCACACGGTTTGACAAAAACGAGTACGATCAGATGTTAGACACAGAAATCCTACCTCTGGAGAGACATCTGGTTGACCAAACATATCCTCGAAGTCTGTTGGGCTTTTCCTCAGAGTCTGCTCAGCAGGCAGTGTGTTGTCATTGTATGACGTCACAAACTTGAAGTCACTGGTTCTAGATCCTGTTGTCAGGTATGCGTCATAATTGTAAGCGCTGCGCAAAGTTCCTGTGCCGTCAACATCTGCGTAATTAGGAGGCAGATAAGCGCCGGGGATGGTGACTGCTCCATCAAACAACAGTCTGGGTTTTCTCCTGCGACAAAACCTCACACCCAGGATGATGATGATGAAGGTGAGAAAGAAGGTGGACACACACACCAGAGCGACGATCAGATAAGACGTCAGTTTGGAATTCTTCTCGTCGTAAGAAATGTCCTTCAGTTCTGGCACCTCAGCCAAGTTATCAGAGATGAGTAAATACATGGAGCAGGTGGCAGAGAGAGAGGGCTGTCCGTTATCTTTCACGGACACAATCAGGTTCTGTTTCATGCTGTCAGATTGTGAAATGTCCCGCTGGGTCCGGATCTCTCCGCTGTGGACACCAATAGTGAAAAGTCCCGGATCGGTGGATTTGACTATCTGATAGGACAGCCAGGCGTTCTGTCCAGAGTCCGCGTCCACCGCTATCACTTTGGACACCACAGAGCCTCCGTGGGCAGCTTTGGGGACCAGCTCGGTCATGAACGAGCTGCCCTCCGGGGCGGGGTACAGGATCTGAGGACAGTTGTCATTCACATCCGATATGAACACACTGACGGTCACGTTGCTGCTGAGCGGAGGAGAACCGTTGTCTCTGGCCATCAGGTGGACTTGAAAACTCCTCATGTGTTCATAATCGAACGACCTGACAGCGTGGATCACCCCCGTGTCTCCGTTCACAGACACGTAGGAGGACACCGGGGCACCGTTCACCTCACCGGCTAACACAGAATAAATCACGGTACCGTTTTGTCTCCAGTCGGGGTCTCGAGCAGTAACGGAACATAAAGTGGAGCCAGCTTTGTTATTTTCACTCACATATGCGCTGTAGGACTGTTCCCCAAACACAGGGGGGTTGTCGTTGATGTCTGCTACAGACAAGTGAAGACTTTTGGAGGAGGACAGAGGTGGAGAGCCCTCGTCAGTGGCAGTGATTGTAATGTTGTAATCAGACACCACTTCACGGTCCAGTTGTCCTGTGGTCACCAGAGAATAATAGTTTTTGATAGACGGAACCAACTTGAAAGGGACGTTTTGCTGAATAGAACAGCGGACCTGTCGGTTCTTCTCAGAGTCTCGATCCTGCACGTTAATGATGCCCACCTCTGTACCAGGTGACACGTTCTCAGGCACGGGATTGGTCAGAGATTTCAGGTTTATGACTGGTGCGTTATCATTCTCGTCTGTAATATCTATAATGACTTTGGCGTAAGAAGTGAGCCCCAAACCATCTTTAGCTTGAACTCTCATTTCAAACAATTTGCTTTCCTCAAAATCAATATCACCAGTTACTCTAATCACTCCTGTTTTAGGATCAATTGAGAAACTATTCACGTCATCAGATGCGTGACCAAACTCGTACGTCACATGTCCATTCACTCCTTCATCTGCATCTGTAGCTCTAACATGAACCACTACAGTGTCTACAGGAGAGTTTTCAGGCAGACTGGCTTTATAGACGTCCTGGCTGAACACCGGGGCGTTATCATTAGAATCCAGTACAGTGACGTGAATGACTACAGTACCTGATCTCTGAGGAGAGCCGCCATCCAGAGCTGTGAGGAGCAAATTAAGCTCTTGTTCTTTCTCTCGATCAAGTTTATTCTCCAGCACTAATTCAACCTTGTTGTTGTCCACAGAGAGAATAAAGTTATCGTTCTTCTGAAGGTTGTATCTTTGAACAGCGTTTTGACCAACATCTGCGTCATGGGCCTCCTCGATAGAGAAACGGTTTCCTTTGTCTGCCGACTCACTTATTTCCATTTCAATCAGATTTTTTTTGAAGTTTGGAGAGTTGTCGTTTACATCCTGAACATGAAGACTGAGTCTGTGAAGCTCTAAAGGGTTTTCTAAAACCAGATCCACGTTCACGACACACGATGGTTTCTTTCCACAAAGGCTTTCTCTGTCAATCCTCTCCGATGTGATCAAATCTCCTGAACTCAGATTAATTTCGCAGTAATGTTTCCGAGATTCCTCAAAATCCACCCGCGGCTTTCGTGAAGATAATGTCCTCAGACCAAGACCGAGGTCTTTGGCTATATTTCCAACAATCGACCCTCGTTTCATCTCCTCCGGAAAAGAATAACTGAGGTCTCCATTAACGAGTTGCAGCGAGACAATAAAGGAGGCGATGCGGAGAAGCAGACGACGCAATGATAATCCATTTTCTCCCATTTCGGCTCAAAAGACGTCTCAACTTTGATCACTTCACACGTTTTAGAACATGGAATATCAGAAGAAACAATCCCAAAATCAACAGCAAAGCGGACAATAAAATGCGATCCGAAATCCCACCGTTTGACGGAGCAATCTGTCCACGGGGTGTATGGGTGCAGTGGAGAGATTCTCTTTCTGTTGGCCAACAGCGACATCACGAGTAATTTTTTTTTTACACACAAGTATGGCATTCATATATTTACCATTGTCAAAAACTACGTTATACGATTTACTATCGTTGGACTTTTCCTCTGTATTCAGGGGAGACATGTACTTCTCAGAAGCAAGGCAGTTGGTTTACTCATAACTGGTCCATATTGGAATGTAAGTTCTTACCAAATGCAGCTTTCTCATGAAAGTCATCATGAAATATAGACAACTTAAACGCTGAAGACAACACTTATTTATCCACTAAAACAGCGTTACAAGTGTAGCCCTGCGTTTATTGGGCTAAAATTATTTTTAACAAATCGTTAATAAATAAAGTTAATAAATAGTTAATAAATATTTGATAAAATAAAAGTATTAATATCATTTCACAGATAAAATACGCTGAGTAAAGCATTATTAAAACGTTTTATTCATATTGGAGGAAAACTCATTATTATGTTGAATTATTATGTTGACTTTTTTATGACATGTGTGGTGTATTCTCTGTATTGCTGGGGATACTCTAAGGTAATTTGTTTACTCACGGACCTATGAAAAAGGACACACAGAGAAAGACTAACCTGCAAAGGTGCTGTGGGTTTCATGAACCAATGGGGCGCGGAGAAAGAGTCAGGTGGCCGGAAGATCGTTAAGTACACGCGAGAGGAGAGGTGGAGAGAGGCGCGAAGAGACGGCTGAGATTAAGAGCGAAGCGTACGAATTGATAACAGAGTGTGGCGGTGTCTAGTGCACGTTTCCACGAGTTTGGTCCTAATTTTGGAGCCAGTTGCCAAGGGAGGGACAAGAGTCGCTAGTTTTCGCTGCCGCAGAAGGAGCAGGTGTGGAGCAACTCTCCGCCGAGGAGCATCCATTCTGGCGGACTGGGAGTTTGCTGGTGCAGTGCTACGAGCCCAGGAGCAGCCGCCGGACGGGATCGATACAAAACACAAACAAACAAACAAACAAACAAAAAATAAAACTACAAGCACCAGGCCTGCAACGCACGTGGACTGGGTATTTAGGTATTGCAGGCTTAAAGTAAGTTTTATTTCAGTACTTGTTGGACTGGTTTTGTTTTATATTACTTGCTGAGTTTTGTGATGATGCCATGTGTTCTGTGTGTTGACAAATACACGTAAGTTGTTAAATATGATTGAGTGTCATTCACTGAAAGGAATATTAAATAGTACTTTCTCAGAGCTAATAGGGAACACTACAGTAAACTGAAATACAAGGCCCCACCTGGAGCTCATCAACAGCAGGATCGGAAACAACGAACTCAGGTTAGTTACCCGTAGTATTTGCTAGGGACAGCAAAGGGGGGCTACACAAGAAAGCATTCTACTCACTACAAGCAATCATGATCACAATTAATGTCACTAGTGAGGACACACAAACAATTGTATAACCGGACCGTCCGAGCATCGCAGCACCACGGAAAGATACTTTTGTCAAACTTAAGCGGACTAATGGTGTTGTTAGTCAAACTTGGAATTAGGGTGCTTTCTTTGGCCAGTAGTGACTTTATCGGGAGATAATCAAAACGATGTTTTAGTTTGCATTTAAATTTGTTTAAAAGAGGTTAAAACGATCAAGACACGGGATTAACGATTCCATCATTTCCTGATACGCATTTAAAATGATCGTGAACAAAAAAAATTCTGCACAAAAAAATACTTTTAAACGTATTAATTGACAGATTAGAAACGTACAAAACCCATATTGTGAAGGCCAAACCATCGCCAGACTAAACATCCTTCAGAATGAATTAAGAAAAAAGCAAATAAGAAAGTAAATAAGTAAGTAGGTAAATAAGTAAATAAATAAAAAAATCAAAAATAAATAATCGTCTGACTACATGGAAATAGAACGGCGAGCAAAGATGTATTAGACTAACAGAGCAAAAATCCTCAACAATTATACATGTCTGGAAATAAAAATAATTCTTTAGAAACAATAACAATAAATATTTTCAATGGGGAGAGATAACGTGCCCATGAAGAAGTTTGAACAATTCCTACCTGTAAGGGCGACTCCAAATCTTCGAACACATCAGCAAAGTCTGTTGGGCTTTTCCTCAGAGTCTGCTCAGCAGGCAGTGTGTTGTCATTGTATGACGTCACAAACTTGAAGTCACTGGTTCTAGATCCTGTTGTCAGGTATGCGTCATAATTGTAAGCGCTGCGCAAAGTTCCTGTGCCGTCAACATCTGCGTAATTAGGAGGCAGGTAAGCGCCGGGGATGGTGACTGCTCCATCAAACAACAGTCTGGGTTTTCTCCTGCGACAAAACCTCACACCCAGGATGATGATGATGAAGGTGAGAAAGAAGGTGGACACACACACCAGAGCGATGATCAGATAAGACGTCAGTTTGGAATTCTTCTCGTCGTAAGAAATGTCCTTCAGTTCTGGCACCTCAGCCAAGTTATCAGAGATGAGTAAATACATGGAGCAGGTGGCAGAGAGAGAGGGCTGTCCGTTATCTTTCACGGACACAATCAGGTTCTGTTTCATGCTGTCAGATTGTGAAATGTCCCGCTGGGTCCGGATCTCTCCGCTGTGGACACCAATAGTGAAAAGTCCCGGATCGGTGGATTTGACTATCTGATAGGACAGCCAGGCGTTCTGTCCAGAGTCCGCGTCCACCGCTATCACTTTGGACACCACAGAGCCTCCGTGGGCAGCTTTGGGGACCAGCTCGGTCATGAACGAGCTGCCCTCCGGGGCGGGGTAGAGGATCTGAGGACAGTTGTCATTCACATCCGATATGAACACACTGACGGTCACGTTGCTGCTGAGCGGAGGAGAACCGTTGTCTCTGGCCATCAGGTGGACTTGAAAACTCCTCATGTGTTCATAATCGAACGACCTGACAGCGTGGATCACCCCCGTGTCTCCGTTCACAGACACGTAGGAGGACACCGGGGCACCGTTCACCTCACCGGCTAACACAGAATAAATCACGGTACCGTTTTGTCTCCAGTCGGGGTCTCGAGCAGTAACGGAACATAAAGTGGAGCCAGCTTTGTTATTTTCACTCACATATGCGCTGTAGGACTGTTCCTCAAACACAGGGGGGTTGTCGTTGATGTCTGCTACAGACAAGTGAAGACTTTTGGAGGAGGACAGAGGTGGAGAGCCCTCGTCAGTGGCAGTGATTGTAATGTTGTAATCAGACACCACTTCACGGTCCAGTTGTCCTGTGGTCACCAGAGAATAATAGTTTTTGATAGACGGAACCAACTTGAAAGGGACGTTTTGCTGAATAGAACAGCGGACCTGTCGGTTCTTCTCAGAGTCTCGATCCTGCACGTTAATGATGCCCACCTCTGTACCAGGTGACACGTTCTCAGGCACGGGGTTGGTCAGTGATTTCAGGTTTATGACTGGTGCGTTATCATTCTCGTCTGTAATATCTATAATGACTTTGGCGTAAGAAGTGAGCCCCAAACCATCTTTAGCTTGAACTCTCATTTCAAATGATTTACTGTCCTCAAAGTCAATCTCACCAGAAACTCTAATCACTCCTGTTTTACGATCAATTGAGAAAATATTTACGTTTTCATCAGACGCGTGACCGAAATGATACGTCACATGTCCATTCACTCCTTCATCTGCGTCTGTAGCTCTAACATGAACCACTACAGTGTCTACAGGAGAGTTTTCAGGCAGACTGGCTTTATAGACGTCCTGGCTGAACACCGGGGCGTTATCATTAGCATCCAGTACAGTGACGTGAATGACTACAGTACCTGATCTCTGAGGAGAGCCGCCATCCAGAGCTGTGAGGAGCAAATTAAGCTCTTGTTCTTTCTCCCGATCAAGTTTATTCTCCAGCACTAATTCAACCTTGTTGTTGTCCACAGAGAGAATAAAGTTATCGTTCTTCTGAAGATTGTATCTTTGAACAGCGTTTTGACCAACATCTGCGTCATGGGCCTCCTCGATAGAGAAACGGTTTCCTTTCTCTGCCGACTCCCTTATTTCCATTTCGATCAAATTTTCAGTGAATTTCGGAAAGTTGTCGTTTACATCCTGAACATGAAGATTGAGTCTGTGAAGCTCTAAAGGGTTTTCTAAAACCAGATCTGCGTTCACGACACACGATGGTTTCTTTCCACAAAGGCTTTCTCTGTCAATCCTCTCCGATGTGATCAAATATCCAGAATTCAGATTAATTTCGCAGTAATGTTTCCGAGATTCCTCAAAATCCACCCGCGGCTTTCTTGAAGATAATGTCATCAGATCAAGACCGAGGTCTTTGGCTATATTTCCAACGACAGACTTTAGTTTCAGCTCTTCTTGAATAGAATAACGCAGGTCTCCATTCACGGGGTGAAGCGAGACAATAAAGGAGGCGAGGCTGAGAATCAAAAGAAGCGAGGATAATCCCTTTTTTTCCATCTTGACTTTAAAAAAGCAACCGCAGCTTTAACAACCTTTGTACTGAAAAACGATTTTTATAACGTTGATCCAACAATTCATAACCACATAGACGACAAAATGTGTTAGGAAACGACACCGCTTCTCCTGAAAATCGACTACTGGGTGGAGAGGTTAGAGCTATTTTCCATCGGACAACAGCGACATCGTGAGTCATTTTATGTAGTCATAAACAGCGGTGTCTAAAATAGCAGTCCTGTTGTATTCACGGCCGTTACAATTTATTTTATATAAGGGGAATGTTAAAAAAAAATACTTAAATGTCTTGTTATCAAAACTGACCAGTCTTGTGAATGCAGTTGTTATTTTCACAATTAAAAAAAAATATTTGTATGAATCAAATAAACTAACAACCGATGATGTGAAAATAAAAACTAAACACATCACTGAATCAATCAATAACGCAAGAAATGTTTACATCATAAGAGCATCACGTAATGATTGACCGAAGACTAATCAGCACATTGATGAGTAGCAGAGTTCCCATGTTAATGATTCTAACAGAAAGTCTAAGGACTGCTTCAGCACCATGGACAGATACGTCTTAAAATGGTTGAGCGCTAGCTGGTTGGACTCGGTGAGGCAGACCAGACGAGGAAGGACAGTTGTCTGCGGCTGGAGAGGACGTCGGCCAAGGTTGCGCCAGACAGAGCGGGACTCCAGGCTGGACGAGACATCGTCCAGGAACAGGTGGACTCATCTCTGAACCAATTTGGTCTTTGCTTGTATAGTAGAGACTGAACTGTGTAAAGAATTGTTTTGTGAAAAACTTTTATACAGGTCCGCGGAGGTAGGTACACAGAAAACATAATAAAGCAGCAAGACTCCTTTGATACTAGGATAAAAAGTGGGTTTATTCACCACAAAAGCATAGCAACACAAACAGTAAATGCATAAAGCGGACAAGCGAACAAACATGTTTGTTGTTAGAATAAAAATGTATTTCATCCTCCTCAGAGCACATAACCCAAAATCACTTCTATGATGCTTGACTAAATGTGTCATTCAGTCACCACAGAGCATAGCACTTTACAGGCAATTCTTTGGTTGAGCTAAAGCAATTATATGGTGGCATTCCAAATGTGCTTCGTATCTTACCTTGACACACGGATCGGAGAGCCCACGACCCAGCCAGAATAGCATCAACCAATGCTGGGCGTCCGTACGCAAACCGCAGCTGACTCTAACCTGGAACCGGAAACTCTCCGCCTTTATACTCTTGAACAAATGAGGTCTGCATGCGAGCAGGGGTGGCCAGCCCCATCTCGCAGGCACCCCTCCTTTCGGTGGCACCACACTGTCGGAAAAATAAGTTCATCAGACTGTGTGGGGAGGCCATCGCTACACCTGCGAAAGCAGTGTAGGAGGTGCTCACATACCCCGAGAAGAAACATGTATCAGGTGACCTTGCACACTGGAATGCACTAGAACATCTTAAATGAGCAGAATTGTCTGAGAACAGCTCTCCATGACCCTCTCCATCTCCTCTCCTTAGAGAGGAGTCACCCTGGTACTGTCTGGTGCTTGCAGCAGCCCTATGTGATTTGCAGTGCTGCTGTGATCTCTCGGTGTCCAAACAACTAAGATGAAACACAGTCCAACAGGTTGCATGGAGAGGTTTTGAAGCCTCCTCTCAGTAACGACATAATGAAGCAATTATGTTGTGAAGCAGTTATATTCAAACAGGTGACTCACACAGGTGACACATCAATAACAAATATGGTGATTCACACAGGTGACATATTAATATTCAAACGTGAAATTCCCATTACAAGAATACTAGAAGAAGAAGAAAAACTGATCAAACAAGAACAAATGTCAATCTAAGTTGAAAGCAGTGTTGTAGATGATGAAGAGATGATGGACAATGACCAACACAGTAGTTCTGAGAATGAAGTAGAACAAAGGGATGTACAAAGGCAAATAGGTGATTTAGCTAAAAAACAGCAAGAAGTCATGGCTGCCATATTGTCATTGAACAGTGTGCCCACGAGGTCATATGTTTATGTGCCAAGGGAGCGTCATATTGTACCATTTAGTGGGGACATAGAGATGGAAGGTCTGTGGATTAATTCATTGAAGAGGTAGAACGAGTTATTTCTGCCAGAAACCAGACCCCGCCTGAGCAGTTTGATTACATTATGTCACTGTTGAGAAATCATGAGGGAACTGACCAGATGAGTGATATATTTTGCTACCTAAGAGAAGATTTTGGAGATAACCGCAGTGCCTCCCAGCTACTTCCGAACTTTTATGGATGCAAACAGAAGGTGAGGGCATCCGTGAGTTTTCACATGCCTTATCACAAGTGCAAAGTTCAGTACTGAAACAGTATCCCAGCTCTGTTGCAAATGAGAAAGTGGCTTTAAGAGATCAGTTTATTGACGGAGTAAGAGACCCTGCATTGAGATGAGAAATTGGTAAATATGTCAGGGCTCATCCAGAATCAACTTTGATAGAGGTACGTGAAGAAGCTTACTTGTGGGCCTCAGAAGAGCCTGCAATAAATGCAAAAGATGTAAAGAGTAGATAACAGCAGATGCACAGTGTCCAGATGCAATTGCTGGTGAGAAAAAAGGGTACCTTGAGGATGTCAGGAAGGTCCTCACAAAGTCAGCACAACTGGTCAAGCTACTGAGAAATCTGTCTCACTTGGTGATGTTATGTTAATTCTCGCAGAACAAGGGAAAGTTATCATTGAACTGACTAAGGCAGTAAAGAATTTGACTACTCAGAATCTAAATCCTAGACCACACCAGTTAGTGGACCAAAAACTCCACCAAAGTTCACAGTTGATGGTAAACCAATCTGTTTCAGATGTCAAACTGAAGGTCATGTTGATGAACAGTGTCCACAGAAACAACTGAAGCATACAGAGAATACTCCTGCTTCAAGTCGGCAGGGAAACGAGAACCCCTTGTTTTAGTGAGTCGAACAATGCAGGGACAGATATCAGACTCAACTAAACCTACTTACTTGAGAGCAAGTTATTGAGCGTGCAATCAGCAAGTGTCCTGTAGTTAATCTTAAGCTCAATGATACACCAGATCGCGGCTTACTGAAAAAACATGAAAACAATGAGAGATGGGTTCCCACTACTTCGCATCAATGAAAGCTTTGATGCTTTGAAAGGTGCCAGATACTTTTCCGCCATTGACCTTAGAAGTGGCTATCACCAGGTGGTGGTGGATGAGCATGACAGGCATAAGACTGCATTTACAATGCCATTTGGGCTGTTTGAGTACCTGCGTATGCCTATGTGTATTTGCAATGGTCCTGCGACCTTTCAAAGGTTAATGCAAGCGACTATGAAGGACTTGATTTTTGAGATCATGCTTGTATACCTTGATGATATTTTGGTGTACTTGCCCTCTTTTCAGTCACACCTGGATAGGCTTGATATAGTGTTAAAGCGTCTCAGAGACCCCTGCCTGGAGGTAAAGTTGGGAAAATGTCACTTTTTGCAGAAGGAAGTCAGATTTTTAGGACATCAGATCTCAGCCGATGGTATTGCAACAGATCCTTTTAAGGTGGCAGCTGTCAAGAAATGACCTGCACCTTCTACAGTGAAAGAACTGCAACCTTTCTTGGGCCTGTGTAGTTACTACTGAAGGTACATTGAAGGATTGTCAAAGATTGCTTCTCCCTTGCATGATGTGGTGAATCAGTGCCGTGCAGCTTGCCGTTCCGTGAAGGCCAGCCAAAAGCTCAGTGCCTTGTGGGATAATAATTGTCAACAGGCCTTTGATCTGTTAAAGGAAAAACGTATTACTGCACCAGCGTTAGGGTTTGCGGATTTCACTCGCCCTTTAATTTTGGAAACTGATACAAGCAGTCAGGGTCTAGGAGCTACCAACAACAAGGTTACAGAAAAAGGGTGATTGCATATGCAAGCAGAGGGAAATGCAGAACGAAATGACAAAAAAACTATAGCAGCATGAAGTTAGAACTGCTAGCACTTAAGTGGTCCATAGTTGAGATGATTCGGGGTGATTTACTTGGCTCCAAGTTTACTGTCATTACTGATAATAACCCCTTCTGTCATCTCAAAAATGCAAAACTAGAAGCCATTGAACAGAAATGACTGACTGAAATACTGTGTTGTAGTTGTACATGGCATTGATATGAATGCTGTCTATTGATATGAATGTTGTCTATTTTCTCTGTGTGGGGGGGGCAGTCGAAAAATAGAACCCACATTTGGGGAGCCGTCTAGACTGTGTGTCCCGGTGTTGTCCGGCTGGCCACACAGCCTGGTCACATATATATACAGTATGTATGGTGGGGGGGTTTCATCACTTCATTCACTTCTGGATAAGTACAGATGACGATGACCAATAAAAAGTTCTAACACGAACATGTATAATTCACGTGAATGTTCATATAATGCGTCACTAAAAAAAATTATATAAAATGTTGCTCATACCCATATCACCCTGCAAAGAAATGTCACAACACGGGATTTCAAAATAACAGGGTAAGTAAATTATGATCATGATGTACTGGTGATATTTTTATTTTGAAAACATATTTGGAAATTGTGCTGTAAATTATTAGAATCACCTGTCTTTTGTTCATTGATATTGTTATTATTAGTATTATCATCAGTATTTGTGACATTCTTTAAGATTTGCTTTTACATAGTGTATATAGTAATATACTCAAAAGCTGTGACAATCACATGTGCCGTAAAATTATAATATGACAAAAGGAACTGTAAAGTTAACAGTCATTTCCGGTAATTGTTAAAATGCCACCAAGAACCGTGAAAAATACTGTATATTATTGTTGAAGCAGCTGCTCGTAACATACTGTGAATTTACAGGTAGTAGAATTACACAGTAAAAGACAACGGAATGGAATAGTTTCTCGATCAGATATTGTGAAAGAACTACAGCCTCAAATATCGTTATTTCATTGTGATTGTGTGTGTCCATGCGTGTGTGGAGCAGTTCACGTGACTTAGAGGCGGTGAGAGAGAGAAAGACCGGTGAGGGAGAGTTTTGCGCGAATTTTCAGTTGTGGTTTTTGTTGGCATGAAGCCCGCTAAAGGAGGTGTTCATGACTGTCATCTCTGTCAACCATTGGACAATACAAGAGGTGTTACAGTATGTCTGCTACTGTTACAATAATAGTTTAGCTTATTCGCCTTGATAAAATATAAACAACTTCATCAATTAAAAAAGTTCAGGATTGTCGTTACAATGAAGGAGAAAACGAAATATATTTAATGGATTTGTGATGTGTTAAAATAGCCAAACCATATCCTTTCTCCTGATACGTTGCTTAAAAATGACAACAGCCAATGAAGAGTAAACACATTCTGCGCAACAGCAGTGGGAACAGACATTAGTCTGGGATCAGAGAAGAGGTATGAAAGTTCCCTACCTCAGTCGTATCGAAATCCTCGAATGGATCAACAAAGTCTGTTGGGCTTTTCCTCAGAGTCTGCTCAGCAGGCAGTGTGTTGTCATTGTATGACGTCACAAACTTGAAGTCACTGGTTCTAGATCCTGTTGTCAGGTATGCGTCATAATTGTAAGCGCTGCGCAAAGTTCTTGTGCCGTCAACATCTGCGTAATTAGGAGGCAGGTAAGCGCCGGGGATGGTGACTGCTCCATCAAACAACAGTCTGGGTTTTCTCCTGCGACAAAACCTCACACCCAGGATGATGATGATGAAGGTGAGAAAGAAGGTGGACACACACACCAGAGCGATGATCAGATAAGACGTCAGTTTGGAATTCTTCTCGTCGTAAGAAATGTCCTTCAGTTCTGGCACCTCAGCCAAGTTATCAGAGATGAGTAAATACATGGAGCAGGTGGCAGAGAGAGAGGGCTGTCCGTTATCTTTCACGGACACAATCAGGTTCTGTTTCATGCTGTCAGATTGTGAAATGTCCCGCTGGGTCCGGATCTCTCCGCTGTGGACACCAATAGTGAAAAGTCCCGGATCGGTGGATTTGACTATCTGATAGGACAGCCAGGCGTTCTGTCCAGAGTCCGCGTCCACCGCTATCACTTTGGACACCACAGAGCCTCCGTGGGCGGCTTTGGGGACCAGCTCGGTCATGAACGAGCTGCCCTCCGGGGCGGGGTACAGGATCTGAGGACAGTTGTCATTCACATCCGATATGAACACACTGACGGTCACGTTGCTGCTGAGCGGAGGAGAACCGTTGTCTCTGGCCATCAGGTGGACTTGAAAACTCCTCATGTGTTCATAATCGAACGACCTGACAGCGTGGATCACCCCCGTGTCTCCGTTCACAGACACGTAGGAGGACACCGGGGCACCGTTCACCTCACCGGCTAACACAGAATAAATCACGGTACCGTTTTGTCTCCAGTCGGGGTCTCGAGCAGTAACGGAACATAAAGTGGAGCCAGCTTTGTTATTTTCACTCACATATGCGCTGTAGGACTGTTCCTCAAACACAGGGGGGTTGTCGTTGATGTCTGCTACAGACAAGTGAAGACTTTTGGAGGAGGACAGAGGTGGAGAGCCCTCGTCAGTGGCAGTGATTGTAATGTTGTAATCAGACACCACTTCACGGTCCAGTTGTCCTGTGGTCACCAGAGAATAATAGTTTTTGATAGACGGAACCAACTTGAAAGGGACGTTTTGCTGAATAGAACAGCGGACCTGTCGGTTCTTCTCAGAGTCTCGATCCTGCACGTTAATGATGCCCACCTCTGTACCAGGTGACACGTTCTCAGGCACGGGATTGGTCAGAGAATCCATAAATATAATCGGATAATTATCATTCTCGTCTGTAATATCTATAATGACTTTGGCGTAAGAAGTGAGCCCCAAACCATCTTTAGCTTGAACTCTCATTTCAAACAATTTGTTTTCCTCAAAATCAATCTCACCAGAAACTCTGATCACTCCTGTTTTAGGATCAATTGAGAAAACATTCGCAACTTCGTCGGACATGCGACCGAAATGATACGTCACATGTCCATTCACTCCTTCATCTGCGTCTGTAGCTCTAACATGAACCACCATGGTGTCTACAGGAGAGTTTTCAGGCAGACTGGCTTTATAGACGTCCTGGCTGAACACCGGGGCGTTATCATTAGCATCCAGTACAGTGACGTGAATGACTACAGTACCCGATCTCTGAGGAGAGCCGCCATCCAGAGCTGTGAGGAGCAAATTAAGCTCTTGTTCTTTCTCCCGATCAAGTTTATTCTCTAGCACTAATTCAACCTTGTTGTTGTCCACAGAGAGAATAAAGTTATCGTTCTTCTGAAGGTTGTAGCTTTGAACAGCATTTTGACCAACATCTGCGTCATGGGCCTCCTCGATAGAGAAACGGTTTCCTTTCTCTGCCGACTCACTTATTTCCATTTCGATCAAATTTTCAGTGAATTTTGGAGAGTTGTCGTTTACATCCTGAACATGAAGACTGAGTCTGTGAAGCTCTAAAGGGTTTTCTAAAACCAGATCTACGTTCACGACACACGATGGTTTCTTTCCACAAAGGCTTTCTCTGTCAATCCTCTCCGATGTGATCAAATCTCCAGAATTCAGATTAATTTCGCAGTAACGTTTCCGAGTCCCCTCAAAACTGACACGGGCCTTTCTTGAAGACAATGTCCTCAGATCAAGACCGAGATCTTTGGCTATATTTCCAACGATCGACCCTCGTTTCGTCTCCTCTGGAAAAGAATAACTGAGGTCTCCATTAACGAGTTGCAGCGAGACAATAAAGGAGGCGATGCGGAGAAAGACGCGTCGCAATAATAATCCTTTGGCTCCCATCACGGCTCAAAAAACGTCTCAGGTTTGATCAATACATACGTTTTAGGACGAGGAAAATCACAAAAACAGTCCGGAAATCAACGGCAATGCAGACAAAAAGATGTGATTGTAAATCCCACCGTTTGACGGAGCAATCTGTCCACGGGGTGTAAGGGTGGAGTGGATAGATTCTCTTTTCTGTTGGCCAACAGCGACATCACGAGTAATTTTTGTCTACGCACAAATATACAATTCTTGCATTGATAATTGTCGAAAATTACGTTCCCATTAGATCTACAATTGTTGGACTTTACTCTTTATATACAGGGGAGTCGTGTAATCTCAGAAACAACACAGTTGGTTTTCTAGTAACTGGTCCTTCTATTGGAATGTGTGTTGCTACCAAATGCAGCTTTCTGATGTAAGTCATGAAATACAGACAACTTAAACACTGAAGCCTCACTAATTCATCGAGTAAAACAACATCTCAGGAAAATATTTTACTCACGTCAGGTAATCATGATCTCAATAAACGTCACTAGTGAGGACACACAAACATCTCCAGTTTATTGTATAACCGGACTCTGAGGACCGTTTCAGCACCACGGAGAGATACTTTTTTTTTAAACTTAAGCAGACTAGTAAATAAGTAAAAACGAACAAGAACCGGGAGTAAGGATTTCACCATTTCCTGATAAGTATCAATAATAATTCCGAATTCAAATTGATGATTCGACTAAAAACATTACAACAACCACGAAATCATTGAAATTCTTGAGTAGTAATAAACAACGACTTCACAGAATAACATAGCTCTGGGGTTGAGGGGGATCGGTGACACTTCAGATTGCCCAAAAAAATAACGTTTTGAAACAAATGCATTGACAGCTTTAGAACAAAAACAATGCAAAACCACTGTAACGCTAATTGTTTTGCATAATGAATAAGCAAATAAGCAAACAAATAAACGAATAAATAGATGAATGTACCTCTGACGACACAGAAATAAAACAAAAAGCCAAGCTGACAAAGGAGCCAAAGTCCTAAAAAATTGAAATGTCTTGAAATGAAACGTAATCTGGGGGGGGGGGCAATGTGTTAAATGGGAGACTCAATGGGAGTCTCAAAATTTTTGAATGGATCAACAGAGTCTGTTGGGATTTTCTTCTGAGTCAATAATTATTTCCTGTAAATGTAAAATGCCACCAAGAACCGTAAAAAATGCAGTACATTATCGCTGAGGCGGCTGCTCATAAAATACAGTAAATACAGAGGTAGTAGTATTAAACAGTATAAGACAACGAAATGTAATAGTTTCTCGATCAGTTATTGTGAATGAACAACAGCTAAAGCATCATTATTTCACTTACACAACACTTAAAAAACTTCAGGATTCTCGTTACAATGAAGGATAAAACGAAACATATTTAATGAATTTTTGATGTGTTAAAAAAACCCCAAACCATATCCTGTCTCCTGATACGTTGCTTAAAAATGAAAACAGCCAATGAAGAGTAAACGCATTCTGCACAACAGCATGAATCAGTGGGAACAGATATTAGTGTAGAAGAGGTTTGAAATGTTCCTACCTCAGTCGTATCGAAATCCTCGAACGGATCAACAAAGTCTGTTGGGCTTTTCCTCAGAGTCTGCTCAGCAGGCAGTGTGTTGTCATTGTATGACGTCACAAACTTGAAGTCACTGGTTCTAGATCCTGTTGTCAGGTATGCGTCATAATTGTAAGCGCTGCGCAAAGTTCCTGTGCCGTCAACATCTGCGTAATTAGGAGGCAGGTAAGCGCCGGGGATGGTGACTGCTCCATCAAACAACAGTCTGGGTTTTCTCCTGCGACAAAACCTCACACCCAGGATGATGATGATGAAGGTGAGAAAGAAGGTGGACACACACACCAGAGCGATGATCAGATAAGACGTCAGTTTGGAATTCTTCTCGTCGTAAGAAATGTCCTTCAGTTCTGGCACCTCAGCCAAGTTATCAGAGATGAGTAAATACATGGAGCAGGTGGCAGAGAGAGAGGGCTGTCCGTTATCTTTCACGGACACAATCAGGTTCTGTTTCATGCTGTCAGATTGTGAAATGTCCCGCTGGGTCCGGATCTCTCCGCTGTGGACACCAATAGTGAAAAGTCCCGGATCGGTGGATTTGACTATCTGATAGGACAGCCAGGCGTTCTGTCCAGAGTCCGCGTCCACCGCTATCACTTTGGACACCACAGAGCCTCCGTGGGCAGCTTTGGGGACCAGCTCGGTCATGAACGAGCTGCCCTCCGGGGCGGGGTACAGGATCTGAGGACAGTTGTCATTCACATCCGATATGAACACACTGACGGTCACGTTGCTGCTGAGCGGAGGAGAACCGTTGTCTCTGGCCATCAGGTGGACTTGAAAACTCCTCATGTGTTCATAATCGAACGACCTGACAGCGTGGATCACCCCCGTGTCTCCGTTCACAGACACGTAGGAGGACACCGGGGCACCGTTCACCTCACCGGCTAACATAGAATAAATCACGGTACCGTTTTGTCTCCAGTCGGGGTCTCGAGCAGTAACGGAACATAAAGTGGAGCCAGCTTTGTTATTTTCACTCACATATGCGCTGTAGGACTGTTCCTCAAACACAGGGGGGTTGTCGTTGATGTCTGCTACAGACAAGTGAAGACTTTTGGAGGAGGACAGAGGTGGAGAGCCCTCGTCAGTGGCAGTGATTGTAATGTTGTAATCAGACACCACTTCACGGTCCAGTTGTCCTGTGGTCACCAGAGAATAATAGTTTTTGATAGACGGAACCAACTTGAAAGGGACGTTTTGCTGAATAGAACAGCGGACCTGTCGGTTCTTCTCAGAGTCTCGATCCTGCACGTTAATGATGCCCACCTCTGTACCAGGTGACACGTTCTCAGGCACGGGATTGGTCAGAGAATCCATAAATATCATTGGAGAATTATCATTCTCGTCTGTAATATCTATAATGACTTTGGCGTAAGAAGTGAGCCCCAAACCATCTTTAGCTTGAACTCTCATTTCAAACAATTTGCTTTCCTCAAAATCAATCTCACCAGAAACTCTGATCACTCCTGTTTTAGGATCAATTGAGAAAATAATCACGTCTTCATCAGTTGCGTGACCAAACTCGTACGTCACATGTCCATTCACTCCTTCATCTGCGTCTGTAGCTCTAACATGAACCACCATGGTGTCTACAGGAGAGTTTTCAGGCAGACTGGCTTTATAGACGTCCTGGCTGAACACCGGGGCGTTATCATTAGCATCCAGTACAGTGACGTGAATGACTACAGTACCTGATCTCTGAGGAGAGCCGCCATCCAGAGCTGTGAGGAGCAAATTAAGCTCTTGTTGTTTCTCTCGATCAAGTTTATTCTCCAGCACTAATTCAACCTTGTTGTTGTCCACAGAGAGAATAAAGTTATCGTTCTTCTGAAGGTTGTATCTTTGAACAGCGTTTTGACCAACATCTGCGTCATGGGCCTCCTCGATAGAGAAACGGTTTCCTTTCTCTGCCGACTCCCTTATTTCCATTTCAATTAAATTTTTCTTGAATTTTGGAGAATTATCGTTTACATCCTGAACATGAAGACTGAGTCTGTGAAGCTCTAAAGGGTTTTCCAAAACCAGATCTAAGTTCACGACACACGATGGTTTCTTTCCACAAAGGCTTTCTCTGTCAATCCTCTCCGATGTGATCAAATCTCCTGAACTCAGATTAATTTCGCAGTAACGTTTCCGAGTCCCCTCAAAACTGACACGGGCCTTTCTTGAAGATAATGTCCTCAGACCAAGACCGAGGTCTTTGGCTATATTTCCAATGACAGAATCCCGTTTCATCTCTTCAGGAATAGAATAACTGAGGTCTCCATTAACGAGCTGCAGCGATACAATAAAGCTTGCAACACTGATTATCAGACGATGCGATGAGAAGCCTTTGTTGTCCATCCTCAGTAAAAAAATGACACACACACAAAAAAAAAATCAAATATTTTTTGAGGAAAAAAATTCCCTTAAATAAATTTCAACGATACGTGCAATAGCTCACCGTTTCAGACTGAAAATATCCGCGGATTGACGGTTTTCTTCTTTACCAATGCAGACACAGAGGGTGGGGATGTCCTTGTTAACTTTGTGCTGGTCTGCAGCGGCACCATGAGTCCCATTTTCGTTTTTACGCGTATAATCGCTGCAAAATCTTCCTTTATGTGCTACATGTTAAACACGACGTCATTTGTACCAGGGTATGACGTCGTTTAATTGCTGCTCATCATAAACAAGAACTTCAGTCCAACCAAACAAGGTAAGGGGAAGCAGTCGGTAGTACACACATTTGGGAAGCCAGGATGTGGTTATAAAATGGTAAGATTTGTAAGATTAAAAATTTCACAATTCAGACAGAAACAACTAGTCAATAAATAAACTGACCCTTTACCCATCCTGTCCGATGGCACATGATGCACAGAGTTGAATGCAAATCGTATCGGTCAGAAATATTCGATGTAACACTTTTGATTATTTTTTTTAATTGCTTTTTAAAATTGTTTTAGTTTTTGTGTTTTTCTTCCAAAGACTGTACATTTTTAATTATTCATTCTATTACTGACAATAATCATATGCCTTAGATTAAAATTATAATTATGCTACTTTTATGTCACTATCCCTATATAATTAGATTAGATGATTTTTTTTCTAATCCCAAATGGGAAATTTAAATTATACTGAGCTGAACAATGGCCGTAATGGTTTGAAAGGTGCCAGTATGTGTGTGTGAGGAATTTTTGTATTTTTTTCTCTTGACCACGCATCGTGTAATTGGTAAGTATAGTGAGTCTGTTTTCAGTTGGATGCATGCTCCTGTGAGTTTTGCCATTTGGACTGGTGGACTAAGAAAGCCGTAGCACTGGAAGGAAGTTACAGAGGGACACTACCTGTCAATCAACAAGCGCCCAACCAATCACGGCCCATCTGCCAGATGGAGTCACGTGAACAAGAGGTCCTGAGAGCATCGTGGAATTAAACGAACAGCCGTCACCACAAAAAAATACTCTATTTTCTGCTTAATATCCATTCACATATAATGCCAACACAAGAAAACAAAAGTTTTCTCCGGTCTTCATATTTGTCCATGTCTCTCACTTATTACCTTTTCGGCTTCGTCAAACACAGGGGTTTAAATTCTTTGATTGTGAAGGACCTCACATTGTCGTGTGGGGAACCCGATGCTTTATTCACCAGGACCGAACCCACGAAGCCGGCGTCTCCCCGGATAGCCGGACCGTAACGTCGAAGCGGTCTTTGTTTTCTTGTGACGGCCAAGAAAAAAAAGAAGAAAACAAACCAAGTCTGATATTATTGTTTTATTGTGGAATTTCCATGTGTTCCTGCTAGTATACATATATATGCATATATATATATATATATATATATATATATATATATATATATATATATATATATATATATATATATATATATATATATATATATATATATATATATATATATATGGCAGATTTTGAAAAAAAAGATGCAATAATGAGCGGTCATTTGAGCTGAATTTGAAGCGAGGTAAAGAACTTCTGAAGAACTCTCCCTCACTATGAACCACTGACACTGTTCATTGTTCTATCACAATTCATTTTGGAACGAGCCAACATCTGAATTATGATGTCCAGTCATAGTGTTTCTTTCCTTCCACTGAGTAAAATGTCAAATATATCAAAATGTCAAATTATGTTTTAATAAATGCACCCGTTTCTTACTGTTAGGTTGTATATGTCCATATGTGATGTGATATACGAACCAGGAGATGGCGCCTTTGGTTTACCGCTCGTCAATAAAGAACAAGCGCAAGGTGAGGGTTAAATGTTCTTTTCTGTTTTAGGGGCAGGCGAGACGATCCGATTTTTACTGCAGGTACTGGACTTTTTGATGGGGAACAGGAGGTTTGGTGTTGATGGATGGAGGACTTGTGATACATTCACTGAGTTTACTGGAAGACAAACAGGCTGCTGACATGTCGTATTTCCGAGCATCTTTTCAGCTTCTGGAAAAGTCGAGTATTGAAAACGCAACACCATCGACGTCATTCTCCTTAACGAACTGAAAATTAGTGAGTGAACAAAGTCGCACCTCTTGAACGTGCTGCAGCACGGATCAAGCCAGATTACAATAGGTATGTCGTAATATTGTTATGACATGTCTATATTTGCTTTCCAGTACAATTTGCCGTCACATAAATAGCAGTGTGCGCTTCAACCTGTATTAGAACTCATGCATTATTTTGTGCAGCTGTTGAAATGTTATTGCTGAGGATCAAATATCCTAATTTCACTGCCGTTCGCACTCCTCAGGATGACGTTCTCTGACTCACTGGGCTGGTGAAAAAACAGTCAACACACAGACAAACACATGTACACTTCAGTAGAGTTTCCTCAATTGTCGTAACCTGTTTAACATCGTGTGTAATTAAGATTGGTTTATGTCATTCTCTAAATGTTTAGTTTATTTTTATAACAGATTTAAATTGGCTTACATGTGTTTTAAATATAGTGGTCGCTGTAACCCACTGTCTGCTTCCATGGGTCTCCTCATTATGCTATAATATACAGTATATCCATACTCATTACTGTTCTGCAGACAAAATACTGCAGGGTGCTTTTCTGAACTGAGTTTGCTGGTTTGCTTATTTGTTTACTTGCTTGTGTAATTCAACGACCTAAAATTCACCAGGACAAGAGCACATTTATAGAATTCTCATGGGAATATGTTTAACTGGAGGCTTTATTTGTATGTGTTAATGTTTTCTTTAAACCACATATTTGCACAGTTAATGTCAGTGAGAGGTCAGATACTATTTGTGTTACTGCAGTGTTAAATCAGCAACATAATTAATTGTGCTTTATTGTGATGCATAGCAGGAATGAAATAGAGATTTATTGGGATGTGTGTGTGTGTGTGTGTGTGTGTGTGTGTGTGTGTGTGTGTGTGTGTGTGTGTGTGTGTGTGTGTGTGTGTGCATTGATTACTATTCTTACATTTTATAGAGGCTCATGTGATGACGTCTCTCTATTGTAATTTTTTTTTTCAACAAACTCTCCCACAGGGATAGAATAAATCTACTTAGCCACTCTAGTAAATTATATAGAGAAGCTTCTTTTCACAAGGGACTACATGTCTGGACCATCTGTGACCATAGTTTTCAACAAAGACAAATATGACATCATTGCTGGATGGGTCATTCTTCCTGTGTGCCATATCAGAGTGATTGTCAGTACAGAGAAAGAAGTGGGGTAACATTGGCTTTTATCGATGAGGTTTAAAAGGCTCTGCAAAACTCTATTTTACTCATCTCAAGCACTACTGGTTAACAATCCAATATGTAATTTTGTAATGCGTTGTTTGAATGAGAAAAAAAATGGGCTCTGTCACACACCATAAGACATTCAATTTATATATTTTTTTTATGAAAGAAAACTTTATTAGTGATTTATAAAGAAAACACATTACAACTGTTTCCATTTAATTGAAATTAAAAAAAAAAATCAAAAAAATAAATGAAATTCACTACTTCACTGTCACATTTGATGAGCGAGTGTACTAAAAAAGGATTTACAATAGATCCGGGCCAGTCCATTTAGGACTGCACATCGCCACCATAGTTCACCACCATACACTGGGAAAGAATGACATTATGAATGCTCACTAAACACAAACATACAATACATATAGGGTGTTTTTTACATTGGAATTTTTTTAAGTCATTTTGTCATTTTTAGAGTGAAAAGTTAGTGAAAGCTCACCATAGGATCATACATATTTCAGTTACAATATTACAGTGTTAGTTAGATCATCATGTCAAAGCTGGACAAAGAGAGTGTTTTTTTTTTTTAATACATTTTTGCTCTGCTTTTTCTCAATGCAAAACTCATACCTGGTAAAACAAAAATAGTAAAACCTGCATTGAAAGGTATCACACTATAGCATTTACAAAATACCTTAAACCTGTTTAGTGGATGCCATACAACATTTGTGGAGTGTGAAGATTGTATTACATAGATGTTTGGACAGAAGTACATAGAAATATCTCCTGTGTGAGTAATGAAGAAAAATGATAATACAAAAGAATAAAATCATAGCCATCTATCTATTTATATTTATATATATATATTTCTCTATATAGTATGTGTTTCCTTAGAGCAGTACATGCAGCAGCCACTTACTGGACTGACATCATACTGAGCTGCAAACCTTTGGGGATGTGGCAACAAGTTACAGGCAAGAGAGAGGAACCAACAAAAGCAAGTCTTGAGGGATGTTTGCACCCTGTTTTCAGAACATTTTGAGAGAGGACTGGTGGGATGCAGCTGCAAGTTGGGGATCTCTAGATGACCATATTTTGTTTTTCTAACAATTAGTAATATAGACACAATCTGTGTATGACAAGCCTGCGCTTTGTTTGCAATGTACCTGCGGACCTAAAAGCTAACTATATCAATTTGGGGAGGGGCAGCCCATGGCCCCTCATTCTATCCTAGTAGTCCACCCCTTACATGTGGCTCATTCCACCTGATCCTCTCCAACAGCGGCATCAAACACAAAAAGATGAACAGTGTACAGAGCAGTTAAAAGCACTGAACCGTTGTGCACATAGACAGACATCTGATAAAAGTTCAGGCATTGACCCCCGATTGAGCTTCCCCTGGTCTCATCCACATTACTCCATGCTGTTCTTAGCACACCACAATGTTCAGAGTAGACCATTCCCAGGATCGATCCTGAGCGGGGGGTCAGTGTGGCGGTTAGGTGCAGTGTCTGAGGGTAAATAGGGGTGGGCATGACACACAAAAAGAAGTTAAAGCTATGAGGAATAAATGAAAAGAGCCACAGTATGTAACATTGAATCTCTCTAGAGAATAAATCAAAGCAGAACTTCATAATCACATGACGAGGCAGTCAGTTGGGTGGGTGACCATGGAGGAGGAAAAAAAAGGCAGTTAGGGGAGGAGAGGTCAGCTTGGGGCATCTTGGGGCAAGTATAAGCAGGTGAGCAGTTGTAAACTCAAGGTAACAGGTAAGGACCAGTTGCGACTAAACATTCAAAGCAAAAAGCATTAGGCTTTTGCTGCAGCAGGGCGAGAAGAGATGGTGTTATACAAAATCTTGAGATTCTTCTCATATACTATAAGGTTTCATCAGAGTCCACGGACAGAAAGCAGAGTCACATGCCAGCTCGGCTGGACTATCCTGATACCCAGGAAATGTGACATATCCTCTCATCCCTCAAACTTTCCACTGCACTCTGCATTCCTCAGTTGAGGTTTTGATTGGAGATGAAGCTCTCTGTGTCCTTTGAATGCAGTGAGAAAATACAGAGTGATTGCAAAGGATGCTTTCATCCTGAGAAAGTCGATGTACACATGTGCACCCCGTTGGTGACTGTGCAAGGAAAAAAGCCTTTAGGATCTAGTTTTAAGCACATTTCTTTGATGGTTGTTGATCTTCTTCTTTTCACTTGTCTACCTCTGTATGTCTCCAGTGCTTTCCATTTCTACTTTGTCATGGCAAGTGTATATATGCAGTTGCATGTTTGAAATATGCGAGCATGCTTGTGTGTGCATGTAGTTTTGTTGAGATTTCAGAAAAGATTATCGGTAATTACCAGAGGAATCTGAAGCAGTGTTGTGTTAGCCATAGTATCAATGAGTCCCTCCTATGCTATTTACAAGTAATGTGTGTCCAGCTCCAGATGATGTGCATTTGTCTCCATCTTTGCTGTCTTTCTTCTTTTCTGAAGCTGGCACAAATCATTTTGTTGTTCTTGTACAAAGTAGTTGTCTTCTCTCAGAGAGAATGGTTTACACATTGTAGTCGGGGAGGGTGTAAGACAGAGGTGCCAACAAGCCCAGTGGGTTGAAGGAGGAAAAAATTGAAGACAAGGGCATAGAAGGCTATTTTTCTTTTTCGGGAATGTTGACTGACATGAGACGATTCATGGCTTAGAGGCACAGCGGGGCGAGGAGCTAAAGTAATTATTTCAATGTTTGTCAAGACAATATCAATATTTTACCTCAGTATGTTTCTGAAGTTAAAACAAAAAAAAAGGCCAAATTCATATCAGAAAGCATTTTAAGATGCTGTTATTGGAAACAGGAAATTTGGAAAAGGTGTAATAGTTTTCGCATTTTCTTTTTGCTCCATGGACTTTGGTTGGTACCTCTGTTTTAACAACACCCTTGTATTCTTTGTTATTTTCTCCCTCTCCTGCTCCTTTACTCGTCTCCATCATCTTTCCCCTTATCCTTCTTGTCTTTCTTCTCCTTCTTCTTCTTCTTTTTCTTCTTTGCCTCCTCTTTCTTCCCAAATGTGATGAAATCACTCTTGTCATCCTCTCCTCCCTGGTTTTGTCTGATGGATATTATGGCGGGGGAGCCAGGGATGATGAATGCTTCTGGGGGAACCTCACCAGGTTTCAGGTGCTGTGGGGGTGCACCAGGACCGCCGGGGCCGTAACGAAAGTGCCAGCTGTTGCTGTCTACACCAGCACCCATTGGAGGGGATACCTCTCCTCCTTCAGCATCTGAAATAAACAGAGATATTGAGAATTGCTCGTTATTTGCTATTAATTTGTTTTAAAATATTTGGTGATGTTACAGTTTTTTTAAACAAAGAACAAGTGTTTGGTATGTGTGAAAGTTATAACCACTGAAAAATCATTAAATGTGGATTTTGATGGAATGCAATGTGTGCTAATTTAAATTTGTTTGATGATGTGCTCTTGTACAAAATAAATCGCATTCTCAGATTGGCAGGTATACTGTGGTGGAATCAGAAAGAGATGTGTCGAATCCATCTCGAAAATGAACAAATACCTCTATCAAGTATCATTACATTTTATTTTTTTCCAGACAAATCCCTCCTATGACCTTTTGAAGTGACAGAATGTGCTCGTATATATGTGTGTGTTTGTGTGTGCGTTTGTGTGTGCGTGTGTGCATGTGCGCGTGCATGTGTGTGTACCTGGTGTTTACAGTTTAATGCACATGTGAACATTTCTTGTGTTTTAAAGGAGAAAAGCACTTTGCCAGTCTTCAGCTTATATTCTTACTAGACTAATGCCAGTTAATATCACTTTTTATTTGCACTGTAAGTCATGAAAACAAGGGGAAAAATAAGTGCCCAGCATTATTACATTTTAGATGAATGTTAAATTGTATTTTTGATAGTTGTAAAGTACACTAAAACAGCTCAGTTTATGGCCTGAAGGAGTATTTATTAGTACAGTATTGCTATGATTTAAGTATCATTTTCATGGATGAATGGAAAATGTATGTTTTATTTCAAGGTGGGAAAATACTGAAATGTGTAAGCATATTGCTTCATTTTGGTTATTTGTGGATATTTTGGGGGAAAAAAGGAAAGCGATATTTAGGTTAATGGTAAATAAATTCTAATGAGAGAAGCTGAACATACAACACACAGCATTGCCAGTCCTCATTATTCCTTCCATTTACAGAAACTTTTATCTGCCTACGGGGTCCAATGCCTGGACCAGTGTCACCAAGGTGGAGGTTTTAAATTGGCAATTAATCAAAAGCTTTTTCAGGGCCAAAGCTAACATCCATGGAACTGTGTGTTCAAACATTAAAGGTGCCATCCTTATCCTAAAAGGTTACACATTTAAGCGTTGGAATATTTTTGTCACATTATGTGAGCCACTATTACCTCATATACTACTACTATTTCTATGACTGCATTTCTAACATCTTTCTAAATGTGGAACTGAGCAGGGCTCCATCCATCCAGAAGGAACAGTGTCTGGAAGAAGAAGCCTGACCTCATTCAGTACCCAGGGCATGAATACCAGCTTCCATTTTACCCAGCCAACCTCAAAATATTCACTCTATGTTTGGTGACTGTTTGCTTTAGGCTACATTTCATACACACGACGAACATGTAATGATTTGTAATGCTAAATATAATCAGACATAAAGATGGAAATGCATCTTTAACTTGACAATGAAAGAACTCTCTTCACTGTGCAGGATCTTATCTATTGAAGACCAACAGAAAGTTACACCAGACTTGGTCTTATATGCAGTGTGTGTTTAGATGTTCCAAATACAGATGTAAAGGTGATCAATAAAATGAATCCAGTTTATAGCCATAAGTAATGAATGAATAAAATACATTGATATAATTACATCCCGCTTCAAAGCGGTGATGTGTTGTGATTGTCAGTGTTCATATGTTTGTCCGTCCTTCCGTTCGTTAGTATGTCCATGAAATATTTTCGCTGTTGCAGATAGAAAGATGAAACAAAAAGCAGATTACTCGGGCGGCAATGGTGATGAAAATAAGATGATGACCTTAACCTTGAGAAAAGGTCAAATTTTAACTTTTGTACACTCAGGAACCGGATAAGATAGAAAGACGAGGGCGAAGGCCTGTAGAAGACCGTAGATCAGAGCTAGTGCTTTGACCTATGCACTAACTTTGATCTATGGTCAAAGCTAGTGCATAGCCTTGACCTACCCTGAAAGGTCAAAGCTATGCACTTGTCAGGTACTAATTTCTGGGTACCCTGATCTACCCTGGAAGTAGGTCAGGGTAAATCGCGGAATGTTGCAGTCTCTGCTGTTGCTGTTTTACTTTTTTTATACTGCTAGTGTCAGGTCATATTGTTTTTTAATCTTCTTGAATGTTTACCCTTCCAAATTTATTTATTGCAAATGTCATGTAAAGTTCATGGACTTAAATCAGTGGCAATCATGAATTCTACTTGGCATTTAATCCTAATCTGTCTCAAAGGAACACACTGCCATAAAATTCCTGCTGCAAGGAAGATGGTGCAGCCAACATTCAAATTTTTGTCTGATGAAAAAACAGGGATTTTATTCTGTGGATAGTTGTTTTCTCTTTTTTTCATCTTCCACTCATCCATCAATTATCTTGAAGATGAGACAACCATAATAATCTCATCTTTAGCCTCTTTACCGCTTATACATTTACGGGTGTTGCTGGACCCTATACCTGATGGCTGCAGGCAAGAAGTGGGGTACACGCCGGATGCTTCACATCACAGGACTATTTTTAATCTTCAATACCCATATTTTATCATTATTTTAGTTTATAAATGTTTCTGCATTAGTCTGCGTAAGATTCTTTTATAATTGCTTCTTGTTTCATTAGCAGTTTCAATGGCAAGCAGATCATTTGAATGGTGCTATATAAATAAAGTTTCATGGATTTTGATGGGCTGTACTGGTAATGTCTCTGGAGCGTACTCCCTCTCCCTCGGCAACTGTGTCCCGTAAAGTGGAAAAATGGCTGTAGACGAGACAATTACAGTTTTCTCGCTGCAAAAAACGGATGGATAGATGGAGTTTCAACGGTTTTTAAGTGCTCCATGTTCAGAGGCTTCAGCAACTGTGGGTTCAATTCTGGATTTGTTAATATCCATCCAAACCTAAATGCCCCAAAAAAAAGTTTAAAAAAAGATTTTGATATATACAGTATATAAACAGTACGTATATACGTGTATATAAATATATCTATCTATATATCTATATATGTGTGTGTGTCTATATATATATATATATATATATATATATATATATATATATATATATATATATATATATATATATATATATATATATATATACTGTATATATCCATCTATCTCCTGTATATGAAATTTTATGATACTCCCAAAACCCCTCACATTTTCACACAGCTGCAAGAGCGATGGGGAGAATACAGAATTTGACAAAGACACTCAAAAAATTTGAACAGGACAGACTCGATCCAGTCACTGCATCCTCCACATGTAGACACAGAGACAGCCAGAGTCACATTGATTTACAAGACAAGAGTTTTCCCACAGTTGATAAGCCCTCATCTGACTCCCCAAGCAGAAAGATGACCCTGATTCTACAATCTTAAAAGGAATGGAGAAACAAGACAAGAGCAGAGTGCAGACAGAATGAAAAATGGAGAATAAGCTCGTACAGTCAATCCTGTCTCAAGTCTCTAAGAAATTAGCTGTCATTGCACAATACAATGCACAAACTTAATGAGACACAAGTGTGCTTTTGAAAAGTTTCATCCATAAACAAAAGACTTCCATAGAGAGCAATGAGTCATGCTGTAAGCAGACAGATGAATTGTGGTAAGGAAGGGTGAGGTAGCTCTTCCGAAATAGTCCATTAAAACGAAAAATACAAACCATGAAGGCTTGACAGACAACCTGACAATCTGATGCAAGTGAAAAGTTCCCATCATATTATGTTTGTTTGCAGAAACATTTGAGAAAACATGAGACAATCCTTTATTTGTCCCACAATAGAGAAACTGGCAACATATGGAATCAGTACATTAAGGACAACATCAAAAATATCAGCTACAAATGCATTTCATCTGTGTTTTTCCTACTTTCCATGTCTAATATCATATATATTTCACTCGTCTGCATCACTTCCTTCATTATCAACACATTCACTGATCTCCAAAAAGCCAGTGTGGTTTGTCACTGGTCACTGTGGACACATCCCTGCCTCTCTTTCTGTTACTGCCCTGACCTTTCAACTGATCTCATCTTAATTGTGTCTATAACTATTCATTGTACCATTAACATGATTGGGTCCTTCACCATTAATATCACGGCATGTTAGAGATGAGTACGGTTCATTTGTTTTATGGAGATGTCAGTTACCCTCAAGTCTACTCTCCCCCTGAATCTGTAACTCACATAATTTTGAATTTGTTTGTATTTGAAATGATTAACATCAGTTTGGTACAGGATGTGATTTTCTTAGTATTCCCCTCTTTTTTGATCACTTCAGTCTTCAGTCCAGAATCTCAGCATGTTGATAACCTTTCATTCGTCTGTGCTGAACAAGGTTTTCAGTATCTTAAATCACCCAAGTTCCATTTTGCCACATCTACTTTATTTGTTCTCTTGTCTCATCCTGCCATCAGCCATTTGGGCAGAAGCACAGTGGAGCGCAATGCAGTGTTACATAATAAGTTGAGGAGGAGGAGACGGAGGAGGAAGATGAGGGGCCATGAAGTGCCAGGCTCCAGATATGAAACATGGCACTAAAACGGTGGGTGGGTGGGTGGGTGGGGTGCTAAAATTGAACAGAAGATCCTGAAGGTGTGACTGAGTTTCTTTCCCACAATGCAGTGGTAGATAATTCTTACAAAGTTAGTGTGCCATAGAGTGTGTACAAATTTTGATACAACAAAATGTGAAGCTTGTAATTCAGAACTTCATTGTTATTCATGCGTTCTCACTGGCATGCCCGATTAATGAGGGTACAGTTTTGTACTTGCATAAATTACCACACATTCCCAAATCTATTGACTGCAAACAAATAAACAAATAATAATGTTGTGGGTGTTCATTCATTCATAATGTCTGGTTGTTGGTTTTCCTTGCCTTTATTGTCGGGTTTCAGAAACCCGATAATAGAGGCAAGGAAAAGGCTGAGAATAGGAAGCGGATGGGGCAGTGGCACTCAGAAACAGCCTGTCAGCTTCCAGGCTTTTCTATTTTGTCTTTGTGATTGTGCTGTTTTATGCCAAATAAACCCCATTTAAAAGACTTTAGTTGTAAGTGAAGAAAGAACAAAATGATTTAAACTGCCTGTTTTATTTTTTGTTGCTTACATCTTTGTCTTGTCATTCATTACATAGAGAAATTAATCAAACCTTTCATCTAAAATATATTCACCATTAAGGATTATGTATGTTCATGTAAAATTGAGTAAGATTAGTAGTGTTGTAATTCCTGATGTTCCGTGATGTTTTGTTACGTTATAAAGATGTTTATATTTTAGTCAGCTACCTTTTAGGGGCAGCCCATATCCAAAAGCTGTTTAAGTCAATCCACTAGATGTTAAGAAAGTTCTTGAAGACGTTTCGTCACTCATCCAAGAGACTTCTTCAGACTTCTTCAACTGAAAAAGTCTCTTGGATGAGAGACGAAACGTCTTCAAGAACTTTCTTAACGTCCAGCAGATTGACTTAAACAGCTTTTGGATAACCATGACCTGGATGACTGAGAACCTACACAGACATCGGGCAGCCCAGATGCGCCGCAGGGTCCTAGTGGCGATGTTCAGCCCATTAGCACTGGTTAGCGCTAGTTAGCGATCAAACAGAATACAGTTCCTTCCGAGTTTATCTACAATAAGTAGATACAACAAAAGTAGAGAAAACTAATTTTCTTCCATTATATGCTACATTTCTCCCTTTTTGTCCTTTTTGTATGTATCTTCGTATCAATTTCTATTATTTCACTTCTTCAGTACATTACCGCTCCTCGATGTAGGTTATTCTTTTATGACTCCATCAATTCTGTTCTCTCCTTCATTTTACATCACCAACTGTCACTTTCCACTTTCTATTCCTCCTTACATAAATTCTATGACCACCTGGATTCGTGTCCATGTCAGTTAACCCCTCCCTTTGTCTTGTCCGGTGCCAGAGTTACCCCCCCCCCCAGTCCACTCCCAACCCCAGAGACACCCCACACCTCCACACACACCCCACCTTTCAGCACACCATATGTTTGCACCACTTTCTATATCACAGAACCCCTCCATTCTCCTCTCCCTTGCCAATATTAGGGGCCATGAATGGTTACCATGGAAACTACATCCTCCTGTGAGCTTGTAGGACATTCGTAGAGTCATGGTGACAGTGCTTGTGGTAATGGAGAATGATGCCGCAAGCTCTCTCTCTCTCTCTCTCTCTCTCTCTCTCTCTCTCTCTCTCCAGCTAGTCTAACCATTCCACCCTAGCAACAGCAACGACATTCAGCTTCCTCTAATACCTTTTGTCCAGTCACTCTGATGCACCCCCTCCCAAACAGTTAAATGTCCATCGCTATTCTGCTTTCTGATCTACATTAACCTTTAATGCCTTCAGTCTTTTTTTTTGTTCATTCTCTCAGTTTTCGACCAGTCCATCTTATACCTGTCTTTATCTGTCCATTACTAGAGACGTAGTTACGCAGTGAGCAAAAAACAGACAGAGAGAGTTAGACAGCAAGCACTACCCTGATTTCAATAATGTGGGTCTATTAATCTAGGCGTGGGCTGTGCTCCATCTGTCACAGCAGGAGCGACACACAAAGCAGATAGCCAAAGCACACTTTGAAAAGCAGCACATGCGCACAGGACACAGATGCACACACTGATACCAAAACACAAGTTCAAATTCTCAAAATCTAAAGGGAAGACACAGGGGTGTTGTCAGATGCATCTCCGTGTTTCATATCGAAGCAAAAAAAAAATAGACTGAGGCAAACCAACAAATATTGAGCCATGTTCACCCAACAAATGAGCTGCAATAGTCCCCAGTTCCCCACTTTAGCACTACAGCCTGCCTGACAAGCAAGACAACACACTTATAATTAGCACAAACAATAACTCTGAGTGATGAGGCTAACCATGTACCATTAATATCTCCATATATTTTATTTCTGAGGCACGGAACTTGAAGGTTATAGCACAAGTCTCTCTTAGTGTCATCCTTCTGTAAATGGTTCTGCTGAAATAAATACCATGAGAATCTTAAACCATAATTACCCTTAATACAATCCTGAAATGTGACCAGAAGCCATCATTTCCACTCCTAACCTGACTTACTATGAGAAGGCACAGCATAAGCCCTTAAGTACTGCAAGATTACCGTGTATGCACATTGTGTTGCTATGGAAGTGCCACAGCTTAATTAGACCACCTTAAATCCTCACCAGCTGATCTTGTCACCACTGACCCACCCTATCTGCGTCACCGTTGCCTCTTCTCTTCTCTCCCTTATTTGTCCATCTTCCTGTCTCTTGCTCTCACTGGGTTTGACGCTTTAGACTGCACGTCCTCAGCCAAAGAAGAAATCGATGGCAGGGAGGAGGCGGGTGTTTGTCGGCATGAAGCAACACACTGTGTGGGTAGTTTATCTACCTGTCTAGTCTACTGCCTGCTGTTTATAAAACACACCAGGTCAAGCCATTTCTACATCGTTAAGTATAAAAAGAAATCATTCCTTTATCAAGGCTTAATTGTACTGTCGTTCATGCTCCAGTCCTCTTATTAAACATACCTTTGTCTTAGCTCACTGCTCTCCTCCATTTTTCCTCTTCCAGGTCACTCTTTTCTCTATTTCATTCTCAATCCTTGTTGACCCCTCTTGTCATTGTGAGGAAAGTCAAAAGTTGACAACCAAATTTTGCTTTAAGCATGAATGTCTCTGACACTTTATATGCAGTGCACAACTGAGCATAAATCATGGTTAGAGACATATGCAATCACATCCACATTTTGAAGTCCAAGAACTGTCATCTCACACTGAATATGCTGTCATTTATGCTGTGCTCTAATATTACTGTTCTTAGTCATCTTTCACTGTGTTCTAATACGCTCATTTTTTGGCTTCTGTGGGTCTGGTCCACCAAGATGAGAGCCAAAAAATTTGTTGTGTCTCTTGTAAATAAAGAGAGTTCTTTTCACTGAGTAAATCGACACACTGCTAAGCGACACATATATAAATTGAGCACAATTTATATACATGGTGGTGCTGATTCTAAGGTACCACCATGCAATGCACAGATGTATCCAACAAATAATGGCATATAAAATTAGTGAGGGCTTAGATTTTTTTTTCTTAAAATAATTTAACTCTTCTATTTTGGAGGAGCTAGAGAACAAGATCAAGTAAAAGAGCAAAATTATATTCTCAATATTATAATTATATTTCAACATTCTTCATTAGGGCATCCTTAACACAGTGATGTATTCCTTTCTAATCATCTTGCTCAAAATCCAAACATCTATTAGCTCTCCTTCTTCAGTTTCCCTATATACTGTATCTTTCATCCTTGATAGAGGGAACAGAGATGTCTGTCTAAGCCTATGAACTGTAGGATGGATCATTACCTCTCCTGCAGTGGTGGGAAGGAGTAGGAGTAGGTCAGCGAAACTTGATATCTCTGTTTTACTCTTTCTTTTTTCTACTCTTGTGAGTCAATAAGCTTTTCAAGTCATATAGGTATTAGTATCAGGTTCTTAGTTGATTTTGGATCAGTCTTTGTCATGAAATGTGTTACAGAAATATCAACTGAACATCAGTGTTGACTGCTGTCACTATTGCAACGCAAATTTGTGTATGCAAAACTAGTTCCTCACTTTTTTAAAAATAATTTTTAACTGTGAATAACCCAATGTTTCAGTGAGATGTGATTTGTTTAGGTAAGCATTGCATAAAAGATTATTACCGGCAGCGCTAGATGCAGTAGGCCAGTTCTGAACCAGGACTCCTTGGGCTCCCTGCATCACCGAGGACTCCTCCATGTGCACTGAGCTGGGACAACAACAAAAAAAAAGCATGCCTATATTACAAACTGGAAAGATCTTCTCTCAATGGTCTGCTAACTAAGTACGGTAATGTTTAATTAAAAAACATACCAATACACAGCACACCATCCATACATAGATAAATACTTCAAGAATTCATATACTTCATGTTGATTGTTCAATAGAATCAAGCTACAACATCCCATATATTGATTTTTGGTCTTCATGTTCTCTATGAAGTGACATACAGTGCAAAGACTGAGTTCTCTTTGAGTGGAATTTGGTTTGGGCTGTAGCAGACATAATCCCAGTAATATAATGTTCTAATTAGGATTACAGTATTTTGCCATCCTCTGGATTATGGATCACAGATTATGGATCAAGCACATTATGGATCACAGAGGTTCATAATTTTACATAATATAAAAATCAAACACAAAAATAAAATTAAAAAATGTATTTTTAAAAAAGGAAGGAGTGTATTTTTTCATAGCGAAGATGAGATTTTAGACATACAGATCCAAACCTAAGAATAATCAGGAAGGGACCAAGCTTTCAAACTTAATCCAAGCAGCAACAACAACAACAAAAAAATTAAAATGTTTGCTTTACCAAAATTATACAAATATGCTGTAGCAGCCTCACCATGAGTCATTAATATTTTGTTCATTACTATTAATAGCTATAAATTAGATATCGGGCTATACAGACCAAGAATTTGAGAATGCTTTTTCTGTGATTTGACTTCATCATCCTTGTTTTTGTTGAAAATAAAGCTGCTGCTTGTTGGCAGCAGAGTATTAACACTTAAGCAAGACTTATGTTTGTTCAAGTAAATAGAAAGACTTCAAGACACCTATCAATCAACTGAAATTCTTAGTCTAAACCAGGTTACTGGCTAGTAATCTCTTCTGCTTTGATAAATATTGGTAAATATGGTAAATATAAAATAGGTCTAGGGATGCTGAAAATTTCAATGAAGTTTGTGGGAGCTGATATTTCTTCGTGATTATTGTATTTTAATTCTGGGGCAACGGTAAGATTTACTTCTTCAAAGAATAGCAGTACTGACAAAGTTTTTATTAAATTATCTATGTTATTTCTTTATTTGGCAACATTTATAACTATTCTGTTTACAAAATGAACCTGGACAGCCTCCTATAAAACACAGGTAAGAGGAAATTATGTGCCTTTCATAGCAAAAATAAACTAATACATGAGATTAATGTATTACATGGTGTTTGGGTGTGGTATCTAAAATCTCTTACACTGACGCTTGGTCATTTGACATGGGTGACAGTCATCCTAAAAGGCTTCAGAGGCTGGAGAGTCACTGGACAGATTTAATTTGCAGGACTGGGTCACATTAATTCCCATTAATCCCTGCTGTGAGTATGAGCAAAACGGTGTGCCATTAATGATGCTCAGATAAGGCACAGTTATTAATCTGCACTGGACATCAGAGTTCACATTTGCATATACAGAGTAAATATCTATGTCATACAAATAATACATAATATGAATGGCATGACACTTTCAGAGTAGACAAACATTGGCTTTACTCTTGATTGGTTCAGTTCAAGCTGGTTACACAGCGGGCAATATAGCCTTGTGTCTTATGGATGTGATCACTTTATGGTCATACAGAAAAGGCCACATGCCTGCATGTGCATTCTTCCAGCTGACTACCTGGCATCCTTCAATCTGTGACCACCTCTGCGTACCCTTACCTCCCGTCAGTTCTTCATCTGTCTATGGCAATATTGAGCCAAGCTCCTCTCTTTACCCTCATAATTAACTAGAACCAAGACAGTCGCAGACTGCAACATCCAGCGACACCCCTGAATTCAAAATTTTCCCCTGACCTACTTGCATAGGTCAAAGATCAAATTTAGTGTTCTGACCTACTGTCATTGATCAAAGCACTAGCTTTGATCTACGGTCTTACACTGGTCTTCTCCCTCGTCTTTCTATCTTATCATTTTCATCCTCTTTTCCACCAGAGTAATGTGCTTTTTCTTTCATCTGCAACGGTTGCGAAGATATTTGGTGGACTAACGGACAGACGGACGGACGAACAGACGAACGCTGACAATTACAATACATCACTGTTTTGAAGCGGGATGTAATTACAGTTGAGAAGCAGTTGGTAGAATACAGTATGTCTGATATCTTTACTGGAACAGGCCAGTGGATCAACATAAGTGTCTCACTAGGCTCTCTAAAAAAAAGGATAAGCCTTGAAATATTTATAAATTCTATATTCTTCACTCTTTACTAATTGGGTAGAACAAATATTCAATCTTGACACCAGTTCAATAACCAAACCATTATCCAGCGTCACCTAGCTACCTATCCTCCATTAAGTTATTAAAATTGTATCTGGGTAACAGCCTACCACTGGGTAGAGGGACAGGTTAATCACTGCCATGAAATACCTAGGATCAATCAAACTAAATAACCCTAGGGTTATTTTAAGATTTTCAGAGAACATGGGATTTGATGTTTAATATAAATCTCTGCTTTAGTGGATTTTCAGATCTACAAATTATTCTACTACAGTAGCAAAGGAATTATATGCCTTTTAGGGTTGTCTGAGGTACAAAATCAGTTTTCAGGAAGGTTGGGTTGTGCTGGTAAGACAGACAGAGTGATTTATGTATCAAATGTTTTCTTAAGGTAGCAGAGATGGAGGCCTGGCTAACAGTGGTGTTGGCCCAGCCAGCAGAGGTGGAGGCCCAGCTAACAGTGGTGTTGGTTGAACTAGAAGTGGTGTTAACCCGGCTGCCCGAGGCGAAGGCTGCAGTTTATGCTGAAGTCTCATAAGGTGTGACAATGGCATGTGTGTCTTATATTCTTCAACAAAATGTGAAAGTAATGTGATGTCTACTTCCAAGTGATAGGAAAAAGTAGGGATATGCTTACCTCTGCATCACCCCTCCAGCTCTCAGGGAGGCTGAATATCTCCAATCTGCACTCGGCACTTTGGGCTGTAAGACAGAGTGAGAGGAACAGAGTATTTAGTACAGGCTGAAACCAGTACCATTTCATTAATAAGTCATAACAAGAGCTGCTAATGTATGCCTGTTTCACACACATGAAAGTACATATACTCAGGCACACACACAATCATAGCAGTGACATAGCAGGTTTCCACAGCCCCCCCCCCCCCCCCCCCCCCCATGGGAGCCATGTAAGCCAGCATTTAAAGCATAAAGTACCCTCAACTACGCCTATCAAAACAACCTCTCCTCATCCTCCATATCCCCAGTTCCATATATGCATTTCAGTAAAACAATCTTTAAAAGATGTTTCACACTGACACTTTGACCCAAAGACTCTGGGGCAACACGTCCACAGCTCCCCCCTCTCCTTGGCTGTTGTGTTCTTTCTCCGTTCTCCTTTTGACACCCGTCTAGAACAAACAGTCTATTTGACTCAGTCTGACACTTCTGGTCACAGGTGGGGTAAGGGGGGGGGGGTGTCAGACTACACCCCTCGGCCCTGCATCTAAAATCCTACACAAAAAGGGACAACACATCACTAGAACTGACATTATAGGTCTTTAGTGACTATGATTCTTGTAAATGCTGCTCACTAATATATATTATATATAAACCTTACTAAATGTTCTGAAAGGAAAAGAATAACAAAAGTAGTTGACATTCAGAGAAATTAAATGTTAAACTAAACATATTGTTAATGTGAGTTTGCATTTGTTTCTAATCCTAACCTAAAGAATTGACAGAGTTAAACCAATCAGACCAAAAACAGAATTTTTTCCTGCTTGGTCATACAGTTCATAAAGGAATACTGTACATGAAAGATGTTCACTTGCTGCTCAAGCTGCATTGACCTCTATGAGGCTGCAGAGAACATTCATCACCTTCAAAATCCAATATGTGTTCTTAATGAGAGAAGCCTGGTATTCTTCTTGGAGTCAAACAGAGCTGAATGTGTTCAGGGATAAAGAATACTGCTGCATCGGAGACCAATTTTACTGGAAACTGAGGGTGTACTTAATTATTAGAAGACAATTACACAACAACAGGCAGCCAATGCCTTGAGCCCTGGTTTACATTCACATGATTTCGAGGAAGATGTTAGTACAGAACTACAAACATAACTTTCTAAAAGCATTTTCTCCAATTTACCTTTCACACAATATAGAAAAAAGACCAAGACATTAAAAAAAGGCTTAAAGAAAGACCAGACTGTCCACAAATGACACCAAAAGCCTCTAAATGTTATGCAATACCAGTGGCCTAAGGGAGAGGTCTATCCAGCTGTGTGCTGTTAACTGTGGTAAATAAAAACACACAATGCTGCAAAAATGCACACGATTAAGGATCTGGAACCCACACATGTTTGTAGTCTGATATATTCTCAAGAAAGGATGTGCATGCAAAACTAAATTCAGATGTGACCACAAAGTAAATGTAGAGAAATAAATGACTTGTGCTGAGGAAAACAAATCATATTGTACACGTGTATTTTTTTTTTCATTAGAAGAGAGTAAATCACATGACATAGACAGAACAATAAAATCTATTGAATATGTTCATTTCCTTGCCTTGTTGTCCACTGAATTGGCTAATAAATGCTTAGCGTTTGTCCACTTAAGCCCTTTCTTACCTCAATCTCCATTCTTCCCCCTCCCTCTGACTGAAAATTTCTAGCATGGAAACAGAGCTCACACCTCCGCCATCAACACTCGGTCCAATCACCTTTCATCCCCCGCCTCATCTTTGCAGAGCAAGCCAATCCATGCACAATACTGAGAAAATCATTGCTGCCAGTTAATTATAAAGCAAGAACAAACAGTACTAGTATTTAACGGGGAGTGTGTTAAGTGTGAATACAAAAAGTATCTTCATTTTTCTTTGTATCAATTATTTTCTTCGAGAGGATTTTTCTTGCTGCAGACACACCCAGAGAGGCATTGAGACAGACACTGGGATAATGTTTGTTTTATCATAACAGTACTGTTTGTTCTGCTACAACTAAAACCTCTGCGTATAGTCACCACCCTTATGCTTGTCAAAAAAAAAAAAAAAGCACTACGGAAATATGTAAAGCAGCTCTAATGTATGTTAAACTGCCAAATCCCTGTTGCCTTTACTGATTCTAAAACTCTGGCTTACCACTCAGGACCAGAGATGTACGTGACCAGAAGTGGAATAGGATATTTTGGTGCAGTGGGACCAGTGGCCCTCATAGCTGACAAAGTCTGCACTGTTTCCCTAGATGACCACTCAATGCCCTTTGGACCATCTGGTCTGGACTATCGTGGCACACAGCCCAGAGTTGAAAATGATGCTGATTGTGTGAAGCCATTGATGCAGATGCTTTTGAAATCTATGGGCTTGGTTTGAAAAGCCAGAAGACATAGAAATAATGCTTCAGGACTGAACTCCCACATCCAGCAAATCAGAGTGACCACACCTGCCCAACAAGACACACAAATCAAAGCGAACCACCATTAGGTCTGCCAAATAAAGATACAGATGTGCAGATAAATGAACTGCAGCAATGACAAAAAATAATAGTATGTGATCAGTGTGTGATTAAGTATGTGATATTATGTATGTTTACAAGGCACAAAAAACAGTATCTTTAGAAAATTATCCTAGAGCAAAACTTGAACTATAACTGTCAGCTGTACTTGTATGTCATTTTAAGTTATGATGCAACCTAAAATAGAAAACACATCGATAAGCCAGACACACACCTGAATGGTAGTTGCATCTGGCATACTCAGACGCCGTACAAATATCTGGCTCTGTCCACTGTGACAGGTGACGTAGCCTGAGCCCCAGGTGCCACTGTGCGGCCGTCCTGTGTTGTAGAACATAAAAGTGTCGCTTCCTGATGTAGCTGTCAGGCATGTCTTGTAACAGTATGTTTTGGTCAAAGACCCATTTCGACGAACTTCAATATAATGTGGCTCGACTTTTAGGTCCCGCCGCATGGCCACATTACTGTTTGGTTGGCCTCCGCCTCCTCCACTTGTAGCTCTTCCTTCACCCCCACCCCCACCTGCTGAGGTGCCCCCTTCTGGGACACTCTTCTTGGAAACACAACATGGGGAGCATGAGCCAGGGTGTGTGCAATAAGCGTGGCAACGCACGATAGCCAGGACAAAGATGGTAACCAGGAACACAAAACTTGTAGCACACAGGGCAATGATGAGGTAGATTGTGACATTGGAAAACATTAGGGGGCTGTTGGGCCTTATGATCCGCTTGGGGTCAGGGCTCAACTTTGGCGGCAGTTCCATGACATGCACATGGATAGTAGCTGTAGACGAGAGAGGAGGTAAACCGTTATCCTGCACCAGCACTTTCAAAGTGAAGGAGGTGGTGTTGTCCTCAATTACGCGCCTTGTGGTGCGGATCTCACCCGTGTATTCATGCACCTTAAACAGGTCAAGGTCTGAATCGGTGTGCTCCAGGGAGAAGAGCAACCAAGCATTGTGGCCGGCATCACCATCCCACGCTGTCACTTTGCTAACCAACACTCCTGCTTCAGCATTTTTTGTTAGCGTCTCTGTAGTGTGGCTTCCATTGGCATGTGGGTGGACTATCCTTGGAACATGGTCATTCTGATCCATGATATAAACATACACCGTGACAACACGGCTGAGTGGAGGCACACCGTTGTCCTGGGCTTTAACCTGAAAGTGAAACTCTCTGAGCTTCTCAAAGTCAAAGGCTTGCAAGGCGTAGGCCTCACCTGTGTTGGGTTTGATGCTGACATATCTGGCTACTGGGATGCCATGGTTGTTGTCACTGAGGACAGTGTAGGTGATGCGTGCATTCTCTGCTGCATCAGCATCTGTGACCTTGACAATACAAAGTGGTGCACCAGGAGCATTGTTTTCAGTAATGTAAACAGTATACGACGTCTGTTCAAAGCGAGGTGGGTTATCATTCACATCTGCAACATCCACCTTAAAGGTCATTTGAGATGACAGGGGTGGGGTGCCTCCATCCACAGCATTGACAGTGACATTGTAAGATGAAACTGATTCTCGGTCTAGGAAAGCAGATGTCACAATGGTGTAATGGTTCCGGAAGGATGTGATCTTAAAAGGTAAATTAGGCATGATCTCCAGGGTAACTTGTTTATTTGGTCCAGAGTCACGGTCATTCACGCTGATCAATGCTACAACCGTGTCAGCCCGTGCATCCTCCCGCACAGGACTCGATAGTGAAGACAGCACAATCTCAGGAATGTTGTCGTTGACATCCAAAACTTCTACAACTACTTTACAGTGGACTGCCACAGGAGCAGGACCCTTGTCCATAGCCTGGATGTACATTTCGTAGGAGTTTGTCTCCTCATAGTCTATATTATTTTTCACACGAATTTCTCCTGTGTCTGTGTCCAAGGAAAACATTTGTCTGACTCTCTCTGGTGTGTAACTACTGAAGGAGTAAAAGACGTCCCCATTGGAACCCTCATCTGGGTCTGTTGCGTTTAACTTGATGACAAGTGCACCCTTTGGAGCGTTCTCGGTCAGTTTGACTTTGTACACTGAGCTGTCAAAGGCAGGCACGTTATCATTAGCGTCAAGGATACGGATGTTGATTTTTGCCGTTCCACTTCTCTGTGGGGTGCCCCCATCCATCGCTGTCAGGATTAACTGATGAGAAGGCATCTGTTCTCGGTCAAAGGGCTTTCTCAGGATAAACTCGATATGCTTATCATCGGGAAAAGGCTTGATAGACTCCAGGGTGAAGTGGTCGTTAGGGCTGAGGCGGTACTGCTTCACAGAGTTGAAACCGTCGTCTGCATCCTGAGCTCCCTCGATGTGGAACCGCGACCCTGTGAGGGCGGACTCAGACACCTCCAGCTGGTACTCCTCTCGGGGGAACTGTGGCGCGTTGTCGTTCACGTCCAAAATCTCCACCTCCACGTTGTGCACCTCTAGTGGGTTCTCCAACACCAGCTCCAGGTTGTGTGAACAGGAGCCACTGAATTGACAAAACGTCTCTCTGTCAATACGGTCACTGACCACCAGCTTCCCGGTTTTGTGATTGATGGTGAAATATCTCCGACCACTGTCCGAAGTGATTTTGATACGTCGGGTGGAAAGTTTTCGCAGGTCCACATCCAAATCTCGGACAATGTCACCGACCAAAGCCCCGTTCTCCAACTCCTCAGGAATAGAGTATCGAATTTGTGCATTTATAAGGCCACTGAGTACAACAATAAAAAAATACAAGGAAAAAGGCGCGTTCTCTTTTATACTGTAACAGCATCGCGCCGTCACAGCCATCGCTGGCAGGCGAAATTCGTAGAGGGGTTTGAGAAATCTTTCCGCCTTTCCTGGTTGCTGATTATACCCTCCCACCTCATTAAAAACGAGGTAATAGTCCGGGAACAACTTCCACTACGTGCGGGACCACCACCGCATCCTCTCAGGTGCCTGGTGAAAAGAAATATCCCCCCGTGCAACCATGTTTTCCTCCGTCTGTACGGACGCTGTTTTTAAATTTCTCTCTCCTCTGAACAAGGCTGGCTTTCACTGATGCTGCCTACTGGTCTCTCTCTCTCTCCCTCTCCCTCTCCCTCCCTCCCTCTGCGATGTGGCGATGGCGAGAGGGGAGGGGGGGGGCATTCTATCAAGCTGTGCTGGCTGCATTTCAGCACCTCCGATAGAATGATCGAGCACATCCAAATAAAAATAACTAAAAAAGAGGAAACGACCAGCAGTTCATCTGCATACAGATCCAAATGCCGAACACGGAGCGGCCAGCGCCATCTGCAAACCGAGTTCGTTTGGACACAATCGTTTTTCCTCTTTTTTTTTTTTTTTTTTTTTTTTTGTGCGTGCCACCGCCCTTTTCATAATGCGCTGAAAACTGATTTATAAACCAGCCTGGCCACCACGTCCTCATTGATGTAAACACAATCACGTAGGGATCCTCTACAGCAAGAAACGAAGCGATTACAAAATCCAAGCAGCCTGTATTTGTTTAAAAAGAACAACTGTCGTTGATGTGAAAGATTTCAGTGCAGACGAGTTTACATCACATCAGAATGATACAACTGAAATGAATCTGATGGGTTTGTTACACACCTATTAGCCCAGCAGTGTTGCTGGTCTGGCTGTTTAAGACAGTAGATTAAAAAAAACAACAACAACAACAATCAAAAAACAAAAGAGAGAGAGAGAGAGAGAGAGAGAGAGAGAGAGAGAGAGAGAGAGTCCTTTGCTGCACAAGTTCATCCATAAAAATTAAAAAAACCCAACCTGTGATCACAGACCAGATGCTCTGAACATGACTCCATTTCTCAAATGACAAAAACACATAACGACCTTTTGTATGATGCAAGACAAACTTCTCTGCATTTTACAGCGAAATATATGAGCATCGCAGTAGGGCAGGTACCACAATTAATACAAAACTCAACATGCTATGATGTCCCTCGGTTGGAAAACCATGGAGGGAAAAGCCGAAAGGAAAAGAAGATCTGTGTTTGAATCATATTACAGGAAACTCAATTAAACTCGATTATAAATGTGTCCAACATTACAGAATGAAAAACAATTTCCTCTAAGCAATGGATTCCTCCATGGAACACACTATAAGCCAATTTCAGTTTCCCCAAGTCACCAAGAATACAAATTATTCCCAGGAACAACATAATGTACCAATATTAAAATAGTAATACATGCTTTAAACAGGTCAGGGTGTGAAAATCCGGAGCCTTCTTGTTTCAACTTATAGCCACCAAGTCAAGATTGTCCAACGCCCACAATGCCTTTTTCTTCCCTGTCTTTGCGCACTGCCACTCTCACCCACGCCCAGACTGCCCACGGCAATGACAGCGCTTGGCATACCGTGAGATGTGGAGAAGACAGTGACTCACTGGGATGCTGCTAGTGGATGGCTAGATAGAGTGACTCTTCGCACTCTGAGGTGACGAGGAGGAGGTGGCAAAATGTAGAAGCAGCCAAATGTTGGATGAAGGAACACAAATTGTGACTACGTAAAACTATCTGATGTACGGAGTGTTCACAAACTAATCAATTTGTATAGCAGTCCTAAGAAGATGGATGCATTTCAGACTATCATATAATATGCTTGCCTGTATTTGTGGAAGCATATGCTGTAACCCTTGATATTTCTTTTTTGCAGGGCTTTCTTTCTCTGCATGTTTACCTGAGTGAGGAGTGATGATAACACAGTTTCTTTCTACAGTCTTAGATGGTCTGCAGGTGTCAGCTGTAACTGTGACATTTAGCTGATTTTCCTGGTGGGATGTTGACCTCTGGGTGTGGTAAAACAACCATAAAGGAACTGGCAATGTTTATCTCATCAACAACAAACACAGGGCTGGTTTTACACCTGACCTTTGCACCTGTCTATCACATTCATCTTACTCCCTCTCCTACTCCTCTGCTGTGATGCATGCAGCCGCTCTGGAATACCTATTTCAAAGGTGCCCATCTGTTTAAGGGCATGTTCCATGCTGCTGAGCAGTGGATTACTTAATGTTTCACTCAAGGGTGATACAGATAAAGTCATCATCATAATTCTGCCTTCAGACAGATGTCTGTCATGCATAGATGCACACATTTCAAGGTAGTAATTGAATCAAATTGAGTTTATTTGCTTTACCTTGTTGTCAATGAAGCCATCATCGATAGCTTCATTAACTCATCTTTAAAATGTTTTTTATTTTATTTTATCAAACCCATTGCTATCCATCTCACATTCACTGCAGAATCTCTCACCAACTCTTTGAAATGCCTACAGCTGTGCTTGAGACAGATTCTGCTGATGCAGCTGAAAGGTGCCTGAGGGCATAACAGAGTCCTCAGTGGAAACACAAACTCTCATTTTTTTAACAGGCTGAGGGAAAACAAGACTTGGCGCAGATAAATTTGAGATAGATAGGGCAAAGATATTTTAAATATTTAATACTCTTTTTTGTTTCATTCTGTCCCATTTTAACATCTCCCATTTTCTATCGTTAGTCCAAGATGATCATCATACTAAGCTTAACCTCATTAATAATGTAAGTGGCCACTCTAAAAACCATTAATATTACATCATCCAAGAGTCTGCTATTTGGATTCGCTCCAATTTTTAATGAGTCAAATAACACCCGAGACCCACGGAGTACAAGGTCATAGGTGGGATATCATTCATTTTACATCACTCCCCCAATCAGCACATAAAATTAAAACGCAATCATAAATTTACAAGTCACTTGTGTTTGCAACTACAATCCCATAAGCACATTCATTCTGCGGCCACTACCATAAAATAAATAGCATGCAAGGACAAATTCATTTATTGTCAAAGGACATCAGAACATATTTTGTTGTTGTTCGGTCTCGTTTCTAAATAGCAAAAAGTGGCTACCAAAAGCTCAGATAAACAGATGCTCTTGACTGCAGGGGATAGGAACCCACAGGCTCTTAAAGGTCATGCTGACAAGAAAATTTAGAGATAAATAGATATTATTAATATTTACAGGTACATCCATAATTAAAGACCACTGGTCCAAACCAAAAAAAATCATTTATTTATGTATTTATTGTAATTGGTAGATTACTTGTAAATAATACATCAGTGACACATAGGTCAGTAAAATTCATCAAGAAACATGTTTTGTTTCCCCCAAACACCGCTCCACCTGTTCTGTATCCATGCAAAAATAACACAATCTCGTGCAAAAAAAAAAAAAACGAGAGTTGGCAGAGGACAGAGCCAACTGATAGAAAACAGTACATATTAGTGGAAGATTGATTTACCCAGAATTATGATAAACGCTGTATCACTTTGTGGGTAATAGAGACATGGATGTGTTTTTAATTTACTCTAAATATAACAATTTTCAACATCATATTGCTGTAATTGCCACTGACATGTGTCACTGTGACTGTACCTTATATGAGGAAGAAATTCACTTTAATCATTCCCATCAAGAAATTATCTTTACACTCTATCTATATACAGTATATTTAACATGTTTAGTAATAAATTAAATATTAAATTGATTGTTTCATATAACGCTTTGGTTCACTGCTACTTTATATATTGGATATCAATAATTGTATTATAGATTGTATTGGTACTGGTGAATTCATTTTGCTTCATATCACTGAAGAGAAAGTGAGCTAAAAAGATGTCTGCAAGCTGGTGAGTAGGTGGGCAACAGCATCTGTGGTGTCACGAAGAGTGCTTTAAGTTTAGTCCAGTAAAATTAAATCCTGAATTGAAATAATGAAAGAGATTAATTTTCAAACTGAACAAATGCACACAGGATGGCTGTATCAGAGGAGACAGAGGTGGGGCAGACAGTGAAATTGGTCCCTCTATTGGATGAAATTGGTAGTACAAGGGTTGGACACGTGACAACCATCGTCAGAGCACGGGGGGGGGGGGGGGGGTGAGGGTGGAGCAGTTCGAAGCTCAAAGATGGTAGAATTTTTTTCTCTACATATAGACTGTACTCGATAAACAGCAAATCATATAATTCACAATTCAGTCAATGAGAACTAGAACTGATATGCATGCCACTGTCAAGTGCTTTAAAGCTATCTGAACTCAATTATTTCATCACAAAGACCATTCATTCACGTCAAGAAGGAATGAAAGTTGCAAAATTATTTTAATAGCCTCACTGTTAGTCGTGTTATCATTACTTTTTTTTAAATTAAAAATATCAAAATACAGCCTAGTAAATATGTCAGACAAAACAGACTAGTTATGTGTATTTTTTTAACAAGATTATAAGGTTTGAGAAAAAGGATTTTATTTTCATTCTTATGTCATCACTTTTCTCATGTACAAGAACTTTACCATTTTAAATCTGTAAAACAAATGTTCCATGGTAAACACAATCCTTTTAGTCAGGTGGATGCAGTAAGCGGATTGCGGAAGCATCCTCTGGGTGAGTTAGTTTGTGATGATCCCATGTGCGACTTGCTATTGAAATAAAGGGCATGCGAAACTTTAAACAGCACAAATCCTTCCCTCAGCGGCCCTGCAAGGGTTCTGGTTCGCCCTATGAATAAATCAAACACATTCTTATTGGGGTACTGAACAATGCTATCAGGGAACGCAGGCAGGCTTTCCACACTTCCCTCTTAGGATGCTGTGGCTTTGTATCGTTGCTGAGTGGAGAAGGATGGATCCTTTGGCTCTGAGCATGACAAAGCTAATCTAATGATTGCAACAATATCCCAATACCACTAAGAGGGAGCATAGATGGAGGACACTTTGATTGAAGCAGGGTGAAGGGAAGTGATAAATTCTCCCTTTTATCTGTGACCAATTGCAAGCTTGTGATGCTTTCCCTCAGCTGCAGGGGAAGCATTTAATGTGTATTTTGTCCATCTCATCCTCACAAGCTCTAGTTTTGTCACTATCTCTTGCTCAAGGCTTCAGCATGAGCTGTTATATTTGAGACTTCCTCAAAATTACTACCCCTTTCAAAATGGATTCAGTAATCTCACACACTCTTCTCTTTCACATGCTCACCATCTTTAACCCTTCATCTGCAGTGGCATCACTGCATGAATTCTGCATGTCTTTAATTAGCATCCTTCCTGTTCTCTCCCTCTAAGTCTCTCCTGCCTCCCATTGTGTCCACCCTGTTTCCTTCCTATTTGCATCCGTGCAATGCATGCTGGGATGGATATCTAGGTGGGGGTGGTGTATATACTGGCAGCTCAACAGACTGGATCATCATCATTTCATTTTGGCTCAGAACAGTCTCCATGGTAACCACGGATAAGCAGCGCTCACCCCACTCACACAAAGGACACACCCTTGTGAAGGAGAAAAACAGGAAGTGCTACATAAGACGTGTGTGAAACAGACAGAGAGGAAAAGAATAAACACATTTCCTTTATTTCTGACACCACTTTGTTGTGGCGCTTTGTGTGACATCTACTGACTTCCTTTTGATCCATCTGCAGAACCCCGTTTGTGTTATCGAACGAAATTACTGCTTCTACTAAATGCCTGCAATGCATTGACTGCAAACCACTCAGCTGTCTGTTTCAACCTGGATACTGTTGAATCAATAATTTAATGCAGCACGAATGTAATTGCGCACTGCCTAAAAGCTTTAATGGCCTCAGTCGTTCTTCATGTATATTGTTATTATTACCATAATTATTTTCATTATACTATATATCTATATGCATTATATTTCTCATTATATAAACGCCTCTGGGACAAAAACTAACGCAGACGCACGATGTTGGAATGATTTTATGGGACAAGTCAGACAGACGGCGTTGCCGGCCCCACCCAGCCGCAGAGCGGAGCCGACAGGAGCTGTTACCGCGATCGGTGCTGAAAGTCCCTGCTGCTGCAGCAAGTAGCGGAAAATTACCTGCCCCTCCCCCGCTCACATTCACAGAGAACTGCAGCATGCAGAGCCCAGTTTTCAACCAGTTTTACGCAGAGACAGCTCCAGGCATTGTTTAAGGAAACAGAGACTGTTTCCTTAAACAAGGAAACAGGGACTGCATCAGAGAAAAAGCTCGGTCAAACCACTGACATGGTGCATGTTGCGCGCTGCCATCTTTAAATCACACGCTGACCCAGTTATAAGCTTCACACAGCTCAGCCCACACCCACTGACGACAATGTGGAGCGTGTCTTTGAAAGAAATGTAAGCCCCGGTTCGTTCTCACCCAATACAGTTAGGACAAATCTGTTTGTGCGTCCTGGTGTTGTTCCATTCCCTGAAATGAGGTCACACTGTCTCGGTCATACTAAACGTCATAGATTTACCAGAGCGCACAGCACAGCGAGCGAGAACGGCGTTCTGAACGAATACCATGAGCTATGAGTGAAAATACAGTACTATGCACATATACCAGGAGAATGCAGATTCGATCCAGAGTAAACACGACACATTCAATCAAAAAACAATACACGAGGCGCATCTGTCTTATTTGTCAAAGGCACATCGGAATTGCATCCAATCTGTCTACAAATTAGGTTAATGACAGTATATTGGATCGTGTTTACAGTGGCCTAACATATAGAACTCATGCCTGCAGAGATGAGGGTTAATTCCTTGTTAGTTCTCTCAGCTGCTCCCCTTCTCAGCAGCACTGATGTCAGAGAGGGGGAGGGGAAGGAAGTCTGACAGCAGGCTGGTGGAGGAAAATAAAAAAGGACCGTCTATAAAGGAGAAAATGTCGTGTGTATGCTGTGTATATTAACTGAAATCGGAAATCGAATCACAGAAATATAGAGGATGTGTGCATGATAATTTTGATCAATAGAATCTAATTGTTTTGCATTTGTGAGCTGTATTTTTTTTAGAATAGATGCTAAAATACAAAGCAAGGTACTCCCCTAGGCTCATTTGTGTGTGTGTGTGTGTGTGTGTGTGTGTGTGTGTGTGTGTGTGTGTGTGTGTGTGTGTGTGTGTGTGTGTGTGTGTGTGTGTGTGTGTGTGTGTGTGTGTGTGTGTGTGTGTGTGTGTGTGTGTGTGTGTGTGTGTGTGTGTGTGTGATGCTTAGTTGAATAAAGAAAATGCAAATAGTAAGGAAAGCAGGGAGGAAAATGTATGTCTAAAAAATTACATGAATAGGGCAACAATGACTGGAGCAATAACACAGAAAAACACATTATTGTAGATGATATAAACAAAAGTGAAAAACAAAGGTGCTGCAAACTAAAAGCACTACACACCCAAATATTTGATGGATCTAATCCAACACTTTTTCCAGTTTCCTTGCAGTGAGGTGAAAGTACTGGCTTCATCATGATGCCTGTAAGCATCAGAGTCCACCAGAAATGTTTGACTTTTTCTGTTCTTGATGTTACTAAAAATATGTTTCCACTATGATTGATTGCAACAATTTAATTTTCCTGACTACTTTGTATCCATGCACATTTCTGTGCCGTACTCTTAGGTACAGAACAACGGGCCAGGCCATGTTAGAGGTTTTGGAGATAAAGTCAGAGAGGCCAGACTGAGATGGTTTGGACATGTCCAGAGGAGAGATAGTGAATATATTGGTAGAAGGACGCTGAGTTTCAAACTGCCAGGCAGGAGGCCTAGAGGAAGACCAAAGAGGAGGTTTATGGATGTAGTGTAAGAGAACATGAAGGTAGTTGGTGTGAGAGAAGAGGATGCAGAAGACAGGGTTAGGTGGAGGCAACTGATTTGCTGTGGTGACCCCTGAAGGGAAAAGCTGAAAGGAAAAGAAGACTCTTAGGTATGGTTGGAAAAGGAACGCACGATAATGACAAGGAAGGTTTTTTCAAGAAAACCCCTTTCCAAGTCCATGAAAAAGAGGCGCAAAGACATTTCTTCCACTACTCAACAGAGGTTAATTTTGACTTAGTGGGAGAAGCGGCACAAGTTACAAAAGTAACGGGGTGGATTACCTCTTACCTTGTCTGTACTTGGTAAAGTCTGAGTTCTGGTGAAAGTGTCTCCTCCGTTAATACTGATGAGATCACCATCAGCTGGTGGAAACGGTGCGGGGAAAACCACTACGTCACTCTTCAGCGTGTCTGAGCTGAAACACACGTCATACTGCTGCGTGGATTTGGAGTAAGACCAGCTCCCGTCAGGGTGGGTGGTGATCATGGGGGCGCTGTACCTGCTGAAAGTGCCGTCTGTCCTGTGGCATTTGACAGCCATTAAAGTGATGAGGCTCAGCAGAAAGATGACTGACACCGACACAATGGCGATCAGCAGATACAGGTTTAAATCAGAGAAGCTCTCCTCCTTTATGGGCACATGTCTGAACTGAGTCTGGATGTCAGCTGTGTTCTCAACCACCACCACCTCAATAGACACAGTAGCTGACAGGGAGGGTTCTCCGTTATCACAAACCAGCACCACCAAGGGGTGACTCTTCAGGTCATTGTCACTCATCCTCCTCTTGGTCCTGATTTCCCCGGTGCTGGTTCCGATCCGGAACAGGTTGTTCCCTTTGGGCTCAGACAGGTGATAGGAAAGCAGCGCATTGTATCCAGAGTCTGCGTCTACAGCCCTGATCTTTGCCACAAAGTATCCCGCTTCAGCAGAGTAGGGGATGCTCTCACTGTTAACGGAGCCGTGCTCAGAATATGGAGGAAGGATGGCGGGACTGTTGTCGTTCTCATCCAGGACTAAAACGTTGACAGTCACGTTGCTGCTGAGTGGAGGAACACCAGAGTCTGTGGCCTGAACTTTAAACTGGAACGTTTTCATCTCCTCGTAGTTAAAAGACTGCAGACTGATGATATCTCCTGTCTCTGAGTTGATGTTGACAACAGACCCTATCAAATTATTTTTAGGATTAGTGTTAATCACTGAAAATGTAACTTTAGCATTTTCATCGTCATCGGGATCATCTGCAGTAATAGTATAGATAACAGCGCCCACTGGACTATTCTCTTTGACGAATACGTTTATCACAGGATCTTTAAATCGCGGTGCATTGTCGTTAACATCAGAAACTTGCACCGTGATAACACTCGTTCCAGAAAGAGGGGGATCCCCTTCGTCAATCGCTGTTATTGTGACATTATAGTAAGAGGCCACTTCTCTGTCTAGAGTCCCGTCTACGACCAAAGAAAAATGATTCTTATATGTGTTCTTAATTTTAAATGGAACAGGATTAACTATCGTCACCTGTACAGCGCCGTTTTTATCCGCGTCGTTATCTCTCACTGTTATCAGTCCTACCATCGTGTCTAAAGGTGCGTCTTCCCTCACAAAGTCAACTAAAGATGTCACTGCTATTTCTGGTGAATTGTCATTAACATCAGTTATTTCAACCAGCACTTTACAATGAGACGCTCTTGGACTTGATCCTTTGTCCTTTGCTTGTACTCGAATTTCAACTGCGTTACTTTTCTCGTGATCGACTTCACCGTTAACTGTAATCTCTCCTGTCGTGGGATTAATGGCGAATATATCGACAAAGTTATCATTGTCTTGGTTGATAAAAGAATAAAATATCTCACCATTAAGGCCTTCGTCTAAATCCCGAGCGCGCACAGACACTACGGCAGTGCCATTGGGCGTATTCTCTGGTAATACAGCTTTGTACAGCGGCTTGTCAAAAATAGGAATATTATCATTTACATCCTGGACATTGACTGTGATATGTAACGTTCCTGATTTAGGAGGTTTTCCACCATCAACAGCGGTCAGTGTCAGTTTGATGACCGACTGTTTTTCACGGTCTAAGTTTTTATGCAGCACCATTTCAGCGGACATTGTCGGCTCCCCTCCATTCTGCACATCCAGGGTGAAATGTTCATTTTGACTCAGTTTATAGCCTTTCACCGCATAGTTACCGACATCTGCATCGAATGCTTTCGGTAGCGCAAATCTTTCACCAATGAAGGCTGATTCAGATGCGTTCAGAACAATTCTCGGTATTCTAAAGGACGGCGCGTTGTCGTTTATATCCAGAATTTTAACCTCAAAACGATAGAGGTTCAGCGGAGACTTCACAATGGCTTCCACTTCAAGAGAACATTTTACATTCCGAGAGCACATCTCCTCTCGGTCTATTCGGTCTTTCACTAAAAGCATCCCACTCTGAACATTTACTTCGAAATATTTTGTATTCTGTCCTGAAATATGAAATTCTCTAGTTTCCAAATCCTGTGTATTTAAATGTAAGTCCTTCGCCAAATTGCCCACAGTGGTACCGGGGCTCGATTCCTCTGTAACAGAATACACAGTCTGTGCGGCTCCGATACTCCATATCTGAGATAGGTGAAAGAAAAAATAAATCCAGTGCCGGGAAATATTTCCTTGTTGCATTCTGTTGATATCCGACTGATCAAAGTAAATAGAAAAGTAATCATCCAAACGGTAACATTACTAAACGATGGCACACCCAGAGCACGACCCTTAAAACAATAAGAATGTTCCGTCCTGCTATACGGCGAACAAAGACGCACAAACCTCTCTCCAGAAGGGAGGCGAGTCACAAAAAAAATAAGATTTTCATCTCTGCGAGCTAATGGTGACATCTAGTGGTAATGTTGACGTCAGAAGCGAGAAAATATATATTATTTTATTTTATATCTTAAGAGTGAATTTAAATAACTAAAAACATTTATTTTCGAACCAAATACAGAAAAAGCAAAGATCTCAATGGACTACAATAGAGAACAGGGATATAAAGGGCAATAATCAACAAGTATGGTAGATTGTACACTGAGGAAAAGACAGGAGACAGAGCTGGAGGTAGCAGAGATGAAGATGCTGAGGTTCTCTCTGGGAGTGACCAGGAAGGATAGGATCAGGAATGAGTACATCAGAGGGACAGCACATGTTAGAGGTTTTGGAGATAAAGTCAGAGAGGCCAGACTGAGATGGTTTGGACATGTCCAGAGGAGAGATAGTGAATATATTGGTAGAAGGTGGCTGAGTTTTGAACTGCCAGGCGGGAGGCCTAGAGGAGACCAAAGAGGAGGTTTATGGATGTAATGAGGGAGGACATGAAGGTAGTTGGTGTGAGAGAAGAGGATGCAGAAGACAGGGTTAGATGGAAGCAATTGATTCACTGTGGCGACCCCTGAGGGGAAAAGCCGAAAGGAAAAGAAGAAGAAGAAGAGGTGGTAGATCGTACAAAAATGTCATGTACAAAAAATTATCAAAGATTGTTTTATGCCAAATTTAACACACACATACACACAAACATAAACACACACGCATGCGCACACACACACACACACACACACACACACACACACACACACACACACACACACACACACACACACACACAGACTTCTTCACAGTAAGACAGCTTCCAAAAGCAATCGTATAAGTAAGTATAGTCTGCAAAGGTATTTTTCACTACCCTAGATAACTGCTGGAATAACTTTGATACATTAAGAGAGTGTGTCCAAGTTTGAAATGTAAATGGCCTGCAAACACGTTGGGGAGGATTGCCTCTTACCTTGTCTGTACTTGGTAAAGTCTGAGTTCTGGTGAAAGTGTCTCCTCCGTTAATACTGATGAGATCACCATCAGCTGGTGGAAACGGTGCGGGGAAAACCACTACGTCACTCTTCAGCGTGTCTGAGCTGAAACACACGTCATACTGCTGCGTGGATTTGGAGTAAGACCAGCTCCCGTCAGGGTGGGTGGTGATCATGGGGGCGCTGTACCTGCTGAAAGTGCCGTCTGTCCTGTGGCATTTGACAGCCATTAAAGTGATGAGGCTCAGCAGAAAGATGACTGACACCGACACAATGGCGATCAGCAGATACAGGTTTAAATCAGAGAAGCTCTCCTCCTTTATGGGCACATGTCTGAACTGAGTCTGGATGTCAGCTGTGTTCTCAACCACCACCACCTCAATAGACACAGTAGCTGACAGGGAGGGTTCTCCGTTATCACAAACCAGCACCACCAAGGGGTGACTCTTCAAGTCATTGTCACTCATCCTCCTCTTGGTCCTGATTTCCCCGGTGCTGGTTCCGATCCGGAACAGGTTGTTCCCTTTGGGCTCAGACAGGTGATAGGAAAGCAGCGCATTGTACCCAGAGTCTGCGTCTACAGCCCTGATCTTTGCCACAAAGTATCCCGCTTCAGCAGAGTAGGGGATGCTCTCACTGTTAACGGAGCCGTGCTCAGAATATGGAGGAAGGATGGCGGGACTGTTGTCGTTCTCATCCAGGACTAAAACGTTGACAGTCACGTTGCTGCTGAGTGGAGGAACACCAGAGTCTGTGGCCTGAACTTTAAACTGGAACGTTTTCATCTCCTCGTAGTTAAAAGACTGCAGACTGATGATATCTCCTGTCTCTGAGTTGATACTTATCGAAGCTATTGGAATGCCTTTTGAAATGACATTTAATAATGAGTATGTTACTTTTGCATTTTCCTCTACATCAGGATCAACTGCAGTTATAGTACAGAGAGTAGTTCCCACTGCACTGTTTTCTTTTACATTTACATTAATTATAGGCTCTGAAAATATAGGGACATTGTCATTAACATCTGAAATATGAACAGAAATAACCCTCATACTGGAGAGAGGTGGACTGCCTTCATCGGTAGCCATGATTGTTACATTATAATGAAAATATTTCTCTCTGTCAAGGGGACCACCAACTGTTAATGAATAATAATTTTTATAATTAAGTTTGAGTTTAAAAGGAACACTACCAATAATGTTTGCATTGGTGAGACCATTTTTGCCCCCGTCTCTGTCTGTCACAGTCACCAAAGCCACCACTGTCCCGATCTCAGCATCCTCTTTAACTGGACTCATGAGAGAGGTGATAATGATTTCAGGTCTATTGTCATTTAAATCAATCACCTCCACCAAAACTTTACCATACACACTTTTTGAATGTATACCATTATCTCTTGCCTGTATTCTAATATCATATGCTGTATTCTTCTCATAGTCTACCTCTCCTGTCACATATATTTCCCCTGTGTTTGAGTTAATAGAGAACACACTTTCTGGATTAAAATTCCCCCTTTCAATAAATGAATACACAATTTCACTATTTACTCCCTCGTCTAAATCTGTCGCACTGACACTCAGGATGGATGTCTGAAATGGAGCATTTTCAGTAACCCTGGCTTTATACAGAGACTGACTGAATACTGGCGCATTGTCGTTTGTATCCATTACATTCACCACTATTACTAATGTCCCTGACCGGGGAGGTTTTCCTCCGTCCAGAGCAGTTAATGTCAGGTGAATAACAGACTGTTTCTCTCTGTCTAAAGATTTCTGGAGCACTAATTCAGCAGACTCACTTTGTTGTACGTCCAGTGAAAAATACTCATTTGCATTGAGCCTGTAGCTGTTAACCGAGTTGCTGCCTGTGTCTGCGTCGTTGGCCATCGGAAGAAGATAGCGCTCCCCGGGAATGGAAGATTCCGAAATGTTAAAAACATTCTCCTTTTCACGAAAGGATGGCGCATTGTCGTTAACGTCAATGATTTCTACTTCAATGCGATGCAGATGAGTCGGATGGCTCAGAATGGCTTCTATATTCAAGGAGCATTTTTCTGAATTCGGACATAGCTCTTCACGATCGATCCTATCGCAGACATACAGAGCACCGGTTTTTAAATCCACGTCGAAATATATCTTAGAATTCCCAGAAACAACTCGTAAATCCCGTTTTTCCAGGTCCCGAACATTGATTCGTAATTCCTTAGCGAGATTCCCCGCTACCGTTCCTTTGTCAGCCTCCTCCGACACAGAGAAAGAGAGTTGCGCCAAAGATCCGTCATTTAAAAATAACAGCGCTATTAAATTTATCCACAACGAAAATAAGAGTTTTCTACGTCCCATCTCTGCTACAGAAATAAAACAACATTCATTTTTAAACATTTCCACGCTATAAAGGCAGGAGCGACGCCTTCTCTGTCCCGTGGCCATTGTGTGCGCCTCCCGACAAAGAACCGGGGGTGTTTCGTTCGGGGAGGAGTCTGGAGGATAAAACGAACTACATAAATATTGTGGTCTCCAGCGACACCGAATGTTGTTCCAGTGCCTCTTATTTAAAACAGCAATCGTTTTTATCTTTAAATTTTCATTTACTTATTTATAGGGCCAAAGCGTTGAGCAATCTATGCAAAAACTACTAAATTAGTTTCTGGAGAATACCTCAAAAATTAAATCTATTAATTATTACCGGAGGAAAACATACTGAATAAAGTTAAGCCTTGTCTTCTATTCAGATGTTAATAATTTTCAGTCGCGACACCGTTTGTTCAGGCACAAAGAAATGTTCTCCAGATTTCAGCACCGTGGATAGCGTTCTCAGTGCAGCGCAACACTTCTGACAATGACTTCTCTACTTACTGTGAGTTACTATTATTTCACTGTTTCGGATTGGATTCCAGAACAAAAATCCCCATCATCAAACATTATTTTAATGAATAGCTTTGAAGTAAATAAATGTGATGAGAGATTTACATCGATCAATGTGACACTATACATTGCACTTTTACATAACCGTCCCCGAAATTCCTAAAAAAAAAATCAGAAATTTTGAAAGACTCCCAGATATTAAAACTTGATAGAACAACTGACATTAAATCACACGATAAGGGCCGAGCGTTACGAATAACTCACCTTCTCTGTACTTGGTAAAGTCTGAGTTCTGGTGAAAGTGTCTCCTCCGTTAATACTGATGAGATCACCATCAGCTGGTGGAAACGGTGCGGGGAAAACCACTACGTCACTCTTCAGCGTGTCTGAGCTGAAACACACGTCATACTGCTGCGTGGATTTGGAGTAAGACCAGCTCCCGTCAGGGTGGGTGGTGATCATGGGGGCGCTGTACCTGCTGAAAGTGCCGTCTGTCCTGTGGCATTTGACAGCCATTAAAGTGATGAGGCTCAGCAGAAAGATGACTGACACCGACACAATGGCGATCAGCAGATACAGGTTTAAATCAGAGAAGCTCTCCTCCTTTATGGGCACATGTCTGAACTGAGTCTGGATGGCAGCTGTGTTCTCAACCACCACCACCTCAATAGACACAGTAGCTGACAGGGAGGGTTCTCCGTTATCACAAACCAGCACCACCAAGGGGTGACTCTTCAGGTCATTGTCACTCATCCTCCTCTTGGTCCTGATTTCCCCGGTGCTGGTTCCGATCCGGAACAGGTTGTTCCCTTTGGGCTCAGACAGGTGATAGGAAAGCAGCGCATTGTATCCAGAGTCTGCGTCTACAGCCCTGATCTTTGCCACAAAGTATCCCGCTTCAGCAGAGTAGGGGATGCTCTCACTGTTAACGGAGCCGTGCTCAGAATATGGAGGAAGGATGGCGGGACTGTTGTCGTTCTCATCCAGGACTAAAACGTTGACAGTCACGTTGCTGCTGAGTGGAGGAACACCAGAGTCTGTGGCCTGAACTTTAAACTGGAACGTTTTCATCTCCTCGTAGTTAAAAGACTGCAGACTGATGATATCTCCTGTCTCTGAGTTGATGTTGACAACTGACGCTACAGACATAAGTGTAGAACCACCATCTAATGAATATGTCACTCGAGCGTTTTCGCCTACATCCGGGTCGACTGCAGTCATCGTGTGAATTAGCACTCCAACAGGACTGTTTTCTTTCACATAAATATTAATCACGTGTTCTAGGAATCTAGGCGGGTTATCATTAACATCAGAAACGTGAACAGTGATGACGTCGGTGCTCGATAGAGGTGGGTTTCCTTCATCAACAGCCGTAATCATGACATTGTAAGAAGAAAGTGTTTCTCTGTCAAGATGGCCATCAACAACTAACGAGTAATAATTTTTATAATTAGACTTTAGTTTAAAAGGCACAGAACCACTAATCTTACATTTAGTTTGGCCATTTTTCCCGTCGTCTCTATCAGTCACTGTCACTAAAGCAACTACGCTCCCAATCTCAGCATCCTCTTTCACCGGGTTCATGAGTGACGTCACCGCTATTACTGGGGCATTATCGTTCACATCAACTACCTCCACCAGCAACTTTACATTTGTACTACGTGGTGATGATCCCTGGTCTCTCGCCTGGACGTGAAATTCGTATGCTGACTCCGCTTCATAATCCAAATTATTCTTAACAGTTATCTCCCCACTTTCTCCATTAATAGAAAAGACATCAGCAGGATTGAAGTTCCCACGTTTAACAAAAGAATAAACAACTCTCGCGTTATCCCCTTCATCTGAATCTGTGGCACTGAGCTGAATCACCACGGATCCTGTCGGCGCATCTTCGTCCACCCTTGCCTTGTAGAGTGTTTTATTAAAGGACGGCGTGTTATCGTTAGCGTCGAGAACATTCACGTTGATGTTCAAGCTGCCGGTTTTAGCCGGATTTCCTCCATCTACAGCGGTCAGGTTGAGTTTAACAACCGCTTGTTTTTCGCGATCCAAAGCTTTCAGCAGCACCAATTCAGCAGACACGCTGTGGTCTCCACTGCTCTGCACATCGAGGGAGAAATATTCATTTGGACTCAGCCTGTAAGTCTTTACTGAATGTCTCCCCGTGTCTGCATCAATAGCCAGTGGAAGCAAAAAGTGTTCCCCCGTGGGTGATAGCTCTGATATGTTCAACGAATGTAATTTCTCGACGAAGATCGGCGCATTATCATTTAAATCAACAATTACGACCTCGATGCGGTGGTGAACCATGGGATCGGTCAGTATCAGCTCCAAATTGATCGTGCATTTTACCGTGTTTGGACAAAGCTCCTCGCGGTCTATCCGTTCATTTACATAAAGATCCCCCGTTTTTAAATCCGCATCGAAATATTTCTTACTATACCCAGATACGATGTTTAGATTCCTCGTTTCCAGGTCTCGAACGTTGACATTTAAAGCTTTTGCCAGACTCCCCACCACAGTGCCTTTGTCCGCCTCCTCGGTAACAGAAAATGAAATCTGTGCAGCAGTCCAGTCGCATAAACATAGAATAAACAAGGTCCACGAAATTGTATTCCTTCCAACGCCCATCGCTATTTTCAAAGAAACAAACGAGAGTAAAATATATTAACGCCCATTACATGTCTCTCGATCGACTACTGCCTTAAAATCCCATCGGCTCCAGTTCGCTCCTCTTTGTCGACATTCGTCCTCTCCTCACAAAACACTCGCAGTCTGCTGACGCGTCATATGGAAAGGAGGAGAAACAAAACGCCGAGCTCAGAATAACGTGGTCATCAGCGACCTCGAGTGTTAAAAAGCTGATATAAAAGCAAATTCCTGTTACACTGTCGGTAAAATACTGGACAGATTTTTAAAAGGTGGGAGAAACAATACAAGTTTTCTATGAATATTGAGGATCTTATAAATTTCGTCCATGAATTAGTTGAAAAACGGAATTAAATGTCAAACAATGTCAGCAGTTATGTAGGAACTGTTTACAACACAGTAAATTAATTGATTTACACCCCTGAGCAACCGCAAAATAAAAAAATAAAAACAAAAAACGTAAATACTCAACGAAATCACGCCGCTTGCGGACAGGTTGAACACGTGGTGTGTTTAAGACCTCGGAAAGAGTCTCATGATAAACCGCCAAGCCAGTTCACTAACTCAGTGGACCCCAACCTCCGGGCCGCGGACCAGTACCGGTCCGTGGGTCATTTGGTACCGGGCCGCACAAAAAGAAAAACAATTTTTTAACAGTACTTCCGTTGTAATTTTTTCAGACTCTGAAAGTTGTTTTATTTTGAAAAGTGACGCCTGTGCGGAAAGACACACAGACGAATGCGTGTGTCTGACCGGCTTGACAGGTCTCGGTCACGTGACAGGTGATCGGCATACACTTATTCATTGCCCACAACCGGCAAGCAAACCCCTTTCCAAGTCCATGGATGGTAACCAAAGCAGCTACACACTTGATGAAAAATAGGCTGCAAAGACATTTCTTCCACTACTCAACAGAGCTACCAGGTTAATTTTGACTCAGTGGGAGAAGTGTGTGCTAGTTACAAAAGTAACGGGGTGGATTACATCTTACCTTGTCTGTACTTGGTAAAGTCTGAGTTCTGGTGAAAGTGTCTCCTCCGTTAATACTGATGAGATCACCATCAGCTGGTGGAAACGGTGCGGGGAAAACCACTACGTCACTCTTCAGCGTGTCTGAGCTGAAACACACGTCATACTGCTGCGTGGATTTGGAGTAAGACCAGCTCCCGTCAGGGTGGGTGGTGATCATGGGGGCGCTGTACCTGCTGAAAGTGCCGTCTGTCCTGTGGCATTTGACAGCCATTAAAGTGATGAGGCTCAGCAGAAAGATGACTGACACCGACACAATGGCGATCAGCAGATACAGGTTTAAATCAGAGAAGCTCTCCTCCTTTATGGGCACATGTCTGAACTGAGTCTGGATGTCAGCTGTGTTCTCAACCACCACCACCTCAATAGACACAGTAGCTGACAGGGAGGGTTCTCCGTTATCACAAACCAGCACCACCAAGGGGTGACTCTTCAGGTCATTGTCACTCATCCTCCTCTTGGTCCTGATTTCCCCGGTGCTGGTTCCGATCCGGAACAGGTTGTTCCCTTTGGGCTCAGACAGGTGATAGGAAAGCAGCGCATTGTATCCAGAGTCTGCGTCTACAGCCCTGATCTTTGCCACAAAGTATCCCGCTTCAGCAGAGTAGGGGATGCTCTCACTGTTAACGGAGCCGTGCTCAGAATATGGAGGAAGGATGGCGGGACTGTTGTCGTTCTCATCCAGGACTAAAACGTTGACAGTCACGTTGCTGCTGAGCGGAGGAACACCAGAGTCTGTGGCCTGAACTTTAAACTGGAACGTTTTCAACTCCTCGTAGTTAAAAGACTGCAGACTGATGATATCTCCTGTCTCTGAGTTGATATTGATCATTGATGAAAACGGAATATTTTTTTGAGTATTATCTAATAATTTGTAAGACACCTTCGCATTGATTTCCAAATCAGAATCAAATGCATTTATAGTGTGAATCACGGATCCTGGTGGACTATTTTCTGTCACGTAAACATTAATGACAGAATCCATGAATCGAGGTGCGTTATCATTGACGTCAGACACATGAACAGTAATGACCGTGACACTGGACAGAGGTGGATTTCCTTCATCCGTGGCTGTAATGGTGACGTCATAAACAGAAGTGTCTTCTCTGTCCAGCGGTCCATCGACTACCAATGAATAATCATTTTTGTAGTTGGACTTCAGTTTGAACGGAACAGACCCAACAACCTTACAGTGAGTTATTCCATTGTTTCCTCCGTCATTATCGCTCACGGTAACCAAAGCAACGATTGTCCCCAGTTCTGCGTCTTCTTTTACCGGAGTCATCAGTGACGTCACTGATATTTCTGGTGTATTGTCATTCACATCGATTATCTCTATTAGTAGTTTAGCGTGTGTGCTACGAGGAGTGATGCCTTGGTCTGTTGCCTGAACTCTGACTTCATAAGCAGGTGTCTCCTCATAGTCTAAAGTCCCCTTCACGCTGATTTCTCCTGTTTCTGAATTTAGACTAAACATATTTGATGGATCAGTACTTCCTCGTTTGATAAACGAATACAGGATTTTACTATTCATGCCTTCATCTAAATCGGTAGCGTTTAACTTTATAACCACTGTTCCGTGCGCAGTGTCTTCACGCACACGTACTTTGTATAGTGATTTACTAAAAGAAGGTACATTGTCATTGACGTCTAATACATTTACACGTATCTGTACTGATCCGGATCGAGGGGGTTTTCCTCCATCAACAGCGGTGAGAATGAGATTAATTACCGGCTGTTTCTCTCGATCTAAAGCTTTCTGCAGGACTAACTCTGCGGACACACCGTGTTCTCCACCACTCTGTACGTCCAGAGAGAAATATTCATTTTGGCTCAGCTTGTAGGTCTTCACTGTATTACTGCCGATGTCTGCGTCTTCTGCTATCGGGAGGAGATATCGCTCTCCCGTTAACGATGATTCGGAAACATTAAAATAATACACCTTTTCCATAAAAGAAGGAGAATTATCATTTATATCTAAAACATGAACCTCTACGCGATGTGCTCTCATCGGGTTGCTTAGAACGGCCTGTATTTTTAAAGAGCATTTTATCACATTAACACAGACATCCTCTCGGTCTATTCTTTCATTGACAAATAGGTTTCCGTTCCGCAAATTCACGTCAAAATATTTCTTACTGGAACTGGATACAATTCGTAGACCTGTGGTTTCTACGTCCCGAATATTAAGGTTTAAATCCTTTGCGATATTTCCCACTATGGTCCCTTTGTTCACCTCCTCGGAAACAGAGTAGGACAATTGCGAAGCAGACCAGTCACAAAGACAAAGAAACACAGCAACGCGAGTCCAGACGTATTCCTTTTGTCGTCGAATATCCATTGTACAAGAAACAAAAGAATGGATTCCAAATGATCACGTATCCTCACTTGATCTATTCACGTCCAAAATCATCCTCTTGTGTTAAGGCTTCTGTCTGTCTCGGTGCAGCACCTTCAGCGAGTGCAGCCACGGCAGTGACGTTTTATTTAACCATAAAGGGAGGAGGAGTTTGGGATATAGAGTATGAACACATTCATGTCTACAGTCTCCTGCGACATCGTGTGGTGAATTAAACTTAAAGCTAATTGAATTCAGAATAAACACGTCTCCAAATGATATGAAATATTTCGACCGGTGCAGCATATATAAAAGTGTTGCATTCCACCGAACCTCCTCCATTTATTATTTGTTTATTTATTTATTTTTATTAATATTCATTCTTTTGTTTTAAACGAGTGTTTTGTGTTTATTTTATTTCAAATTTGTTTGAGAATGTTCAACTTTTATTTTGAGTCTTTATTACCGTATACCCTTACGTCACTTCCGGGGAAGCGCGTCCTCCCTTCAGTCACGTTCTACCGATGACAGGGGAAGGTGAGTTTGTGAAGTGCTCCCGTGTTGTATATAGTATAACAAGTTGTACCAATGAAGATAAAGTGTTAGAAGGTAAGCATTGGGTTTGATGTTAATTCAGTTTTGTTATATTAAGTTTCGTTTTTGTCACGAGTGGAGGGTTTGGTCAATGTGTATTTCGCGGGAAAGATTCAGGGCCACCGCGGCAATTTTCTTAAAGACATTTCCTTTGCTACAGATTGCTGTGCTCTGTCCCGCTTTGTGTGCACAATTTATGACCATGTCACTTCATTTTGTGCAGAATAAACACGCCAGCTCTTCGGCTCAAGCCATCACGTCCAGGGTCTTCATTACACACAGCAGACACATTAATGGACAAGTTGGGTCAAACCAGCTACACCGGCATGAGAACAAAGTCACTTATTTTGAAAAGTAGTTTGTCAGACTCGAATAAATGTCAAAGCTAAATACTTTGCCCCTAAACAAATAGATAGATAGATAGATAGATAGATAGATAGATAGATAGATAGATAGATAGATAGATAGATAGATAGATAGATAGATAGATAGATAGATAGATACATAGATACATACATACATACATACATACATACATACATACATACATACATACATACATACATACATACATACATACATACGTACGTACATACGTACATACATAGATAGAAAGAACATATAAATAGCTATGAAGTAAGAAAATAATCTCTTCACCGTGGGGTGTAGAGAAATTGTTGGCACAACCTCCAGCACCAAGGACAGCGCTGTTCCTCTACACCAGTTTCACATGTGGCTAAACAACAATTGGACCACATCAGAGCACAATGACACCAGTTATACTCTATGTACGTTAAAAACTCAGGAATATGACTGTTTCTGTTTAGGAAGATCAATGATTTTAACAACTATTACAAATAAGGCTGTTGGTCGTTTTGCATATTGGCACAAACTTGTCTTTCCAGATCAAAGACCTTTACATCTATATATTAGACTTACACTCATGTCATTTTTTATAGTGAGTTGAAGCATATATAGGAAAAAACCATGAAGGTTGATGTCATGGCACAGAAAAAAGCAGAGAACATTTAGTTCAATTTCTGAAAAGGCCTGAGTTTGTGATTACTGTACTTCACTTTCAGCGTACAACCCTACATGAGCAGTGCAATAAAAGTCACTTCAGCCATTTCAACATGGATTACAAAATGGGTGTCAGCAATAATTGTCTCATGATAATTTATGTCACACTTTCTGACGAATGTTTTTTGTGTATCCAACATCAAGAGCATTGATGACATTCACCAGCAAGGAAAAAAAAATGCATTGTTGAATTCAAGCATCATTCACTGTAAATGCCCTACCTTCTCTGTACTGGGTAAAGTCTGAGTTCTGGTGAAAGTGTCTCCTCCGTTAATACTGATGAGATCACCATCAGCTGGTGGAAACGGTGCGGGGAAAACCACTACGTCACTCTTCAGCGTGTCTGAGCTGAAACACACGTCATACTGCTGCGTGGATTTGGAGTAAGACCAGCTCCCGTCAGGGTGGGTGGTGATCATGGGGGCGCTGTACCTGCTGAAAGTGCCGTCTGTCCTGTGGCATTTGACAGCCATTAAAGTGATGAGGCTCAGCAGAAAGATGACTGACACCGACACAATGGCGATCAGCAGATACAGGTTTAAATCAGAGAAGCTCTCCTCCTTTATGGGCACATGTCTGAACTGAGTCTGGATGTCAGCTGTGTTCTCAACCACCACCACCTCAATAGACACAGTAGCTGACAGGGAGGGTTCTCCGTTATCACAAACCAGCACCACCAATGGGTGACTCTTCAGGTCATTGTCACTCATCCTCCTCTTGGTCCTGATTTCCCCGGTGCTGGTTCCGATCCGGAACAGGTTGTTCCCTTTGGGCTCAGAGAGGCGATAGGAAAGCAGCGCATTGTACCCAGAGTCTGCGTCTACAGCCCTGATCTTTGCCACAAAGTATCCCGCTTCAGCAGAGTAGGGGATGCTCTCACTGTTAACGGAGCCGTGCTCAGAATATGGAGGAAGGATGGCGGGACTGTTGTCGTTCTCATCCAGGACTAAAACGTTGACAGTCACGTTGCTGCTGAGCGGAGGAACACCAGAGTCTGTGGCCTGAACTTTAAACTGGAACGTTTTCAACTCCTCGTAGTTAAAAGACTGCAGACTGATTATATCTCCTGTCTCTGAGTTGATGTTGATCATTGATGAAAACGGAATATTTTTTTGAGTATTATCTAATAATTTGTAAGACAGCTTCGCATTGATTTCCAAATCAGAATCAAATGCATTTATAGTGTGAATCACGGATCCTGGTGGACTATTTTCTGTCACGTAAACATTAATGACAGAATCCATGAATCGAGGTGCGTTATCATTGACGTCAGACACATGAACAGTAATGACCGTGACACTGGACAGAGGTGGATTTCCTTCATCCGTGGCTGTAATGGTGACGTCATAAACAGAAGTGTCTTCTCTGTCCAGCGGTCCATCGACTACCAATGAATAATCATTTTTGTAGTTGGACTTCAGTTTGAACGGAACAGACCCAACAACCTTGCAGTGAGTTATTCCATTGTTTCCTCCGTCCTTATCGCTCACGGTAACCAAAGCAACGATTGTCCCCAGTTCTGCGTCTTCTTTTACCGGAGTCATCAGTGACGTCACTGATATTCCAGGAGCATTATCATTCACATCGATTATCTCTATTAGTAGTTTAGCGTGTGTACTACGAGGGAAAGTTCCCTGATCCATTGCCTGAACTCTGACTTCATAAGCAGGTGTCTCCTCATAGTCTAAAGTCCCCTTCACGCTGATTTCTCCTGTTTCTGAATTTAGACTAAACATATTTGACGGATCAATATTTCCCCGTTTGATAAACGAATACAGGATTTTACTGTTCATGCCTTCATCTAAATCGGACGCGTTTAACTTTATTATCACCGTTCCGTGTGCAGTGTCTTCACGCACACGTATTTTATATAGCGACCTGCTAAAAATCGGTGTATTGTCATTGAGGTCTAATACATTAACATTGATTTGCAATGTGCCCGATTTAGCAGGTTTTCCTCCATCAACAGCGGTGAGAATGAGATTAATTACCGGCTGTTTCTCTCGATCTAAAGCTTTCTGCAGGACTAACTCTGCGGACACACCGTGTTCTCCACCACTCTGTACGTCCAGAGAGAAATATTCATTTTGGCTCAGCTTGTATGTTTTTACCGAGTTGCTGCCAATGTCTGCGTCTACTGCTATGGGGAGGAGAAACCTTTCTCCCGGTGACATTGATTCGGAAATATTTAAGGAATACGACCGTTCAATAAATTGTGGAGCGTTATCGTTTATATCTAAAACACTGACCTCAATCCGATGCACATTCATCGGGTTGCTTAGAACGGCCTGAATTCTGATGGAACATTGTGTCGTTGTCGGACAAAGCTCCTCTCTGTTTATCCGCTCATCAACAACGAGGATACCAGTCCTCAAATTTACGTTAAAAAAATTAGTTTTATAACTCGAAACGATACGTAGATTCCTGGTTTCCAGGTCGTGTAGGTTGACATGTAGGTCCTTTGCTATATTCCCCACTACGGTTCCTTTGTTCGCCTCCTCCGAAATAGAGTAAGATAACTGCGAGGCAGAGCAGTCACAAAGACTCAGCAGAGCAACAATATAAATCCAGGCGTATTCCTCTGTCCCCATTGTTGTAGAATAAAGACAAAAACCGGGTAATCACGTATTTCCAGTAAATACATCAGCCGTATAAACACGTATCCTGCCGCATTTGTCGTTTATCGCCAGTGTGAAATCCGAGTCTCTCTCTCTCTCAACTGGACGAATGGCGTTTTTATGCTTCCCGTACAAGGAGGAGTTTTGTACTTTATGCCGTCTATCAGTCATAGCTATGGTCTCCAGCGACATCATGTGGTACATGGAAGACACACCAGTGTCAATTTGGTTCTAAGGTATTTTCAAAAATTAAACAAAACAAAAAATTGAACGAATCCTGGATATTGAAAGTAGTTTCAGCGTATGAAAACAATATTTAAAGTAATATGATGAGATTGCCTTGTATGGATTTACGTATTGATGTTTACGTTTTTTCATTTATTGGTAGGCCTAACGTGACCGTGTGCTACAAGTCACATGACACAGTTTACGAAAAGAAATAAATGCCTTGGAGAAATATCAGTATTAATCCACAGCATAAATACATATATAAATACTGTATCTTTATTTAAAAAAAAATAATTAAATACCAAACTCGTTTTGCTAAATAAATATGGATGAATCAGTAGTGGAATGATCCAGTTTACAGTATCCAAAGGTGAAGTAGAACCGTGTCAGCACCAAGGAGAGCGCTGTAACGTCGGCGTTCTGAACTGACGGACAGACGTTTTTGGAGTTATAAAGGAAAGTAAAACACAAAACTTGCCATGGTCTCCAGTATTTGAGATGTTAGTTCATGGAATTATACATTGCAAAACTATATTTTAAAAAAAGCAACAATGAACTGACAACAGCGTCATCAGCAAAAATATACATCATTTTAGAATTACAAGAGAGGACTCGACATATACCGCTGATTACTGTGGTCTGCATACTAACCACGCAGAACTGGTCACAGATCTGGCATCACATAACTGCATCTGTACAACATTTAAATGTATTGGGAAAAAATGTAGTGTAATCCAATTCATAAAACATTAAATACTGTATATTGCACTTGCAATACACCTTTCTAGTTTTGACGTACTGCTCTAAGTTTTAATACACCACAAGTTAGCTTTCACCTCTTCAAAAATAGAGACTGTCATCCATGTAAGACAAGACCCCACTTGCTAAACAAGAGACATGACAATCTACACATTAGTCATACACCAACTGAACATGCAGACTGAGAACAAATAACTTTTAAAATGGGTAGTAGACTGCTCAAACTCCTGAGTCACAGACAACCCCAGCAAAGGAGAACACCACTGCTAAGAACAGCTATAAAATAACAGCTATATCAGTCCTGAAAATGGTCTGATAAAAATATAATAATCACAATAGTGAATAGGATAAACATCCGTCCATCCATCCATTTTCTGATCCGCTTCATCCCCTGTCGCGGGCCGCGGGCAGCTGGAGCCTGTCCCAGCTGGCTGTGGCGTGGGGTGGGACACACTCCGGACGCGACGGCAGTGCGCCGCGGAGCCACACAGAGACTCAGATAAACACAATCACGACTGCGTTCAACATGGGACCGGTCAATTAACCTGACGAGCATTTTTTTTTTTTTTTGAGGTGGGAGGAAGACGGAGAACACGGAGAGAACCCACTCAGACACGGAGAGAACATGGAAACTCTGCGCAGAGAGGGACGCGAAACCGGGTCCGCCTTGCTGTGCTGCGACAGCGCTACCCACTGCGTCACCGTGCCGCCCTGGGCTAAGCGAAGTGGGCTAAATAATCATGATAGTAGAAAGGCTAAACATCGTGACCACTGTTACTCAATCCAAACTGCCACTTCAATGGAACATTTGACATCCGTGTAAAAAACCGGAGCAGTAGTCCTAACATTGTATTGTTTCTCATTCCCGTCGTGCAGAGCTGTTGAGATTTAACTGTGCAGTAAATTAAATCCATGCAATAATTATGTATAGTTCTCTCAGATTAAATAGTACTACTTCACAGCCATTAACGATATGACATGGTTGCGGCAGAATATTATCCAGATAACACAGAAAAATCGCTGCTACGTTTTTACACGATAAGAAATTATATTTTCTCAACTCATGAAAGAATTGCCAAGAATTTACTTCTGACATATAGCATTTTCAGAAATCCACAAAAGAAGTAACCGTCGCTAAAACAGCGACGGAAGTGTCTCCAAAAATTTCCCGACACTGTTGTGCTTTCAGGACTTCGCGACAACCGAGTCATATAAACTGGCTGAACAACTAAGACTTGATGAACTGAAACCAATTAAAATATGACAGAAACACATACCTTGTCTGTATTGGGTAAAGTCTGAGTTCTGGTGAAAGTGTCTCCTCCGTTAATACTGATGAGATCACCATCAGCTGGTGGAAACGGTGCGGGGAAAACCACTACGTCACTCTTCAGCGTGTCTGAGCTGAAACACACGTCATACTGCTGCGTGGATTTGGAGTAAGACCAGCTCCCGTCAGGGTGGGTGGTGATCATGGGGGCGCTGTACCTGCTGAAAGTGCCGTCTGTCCTGTGGCATTTGACAGCCATTAAAGTGATGAGGCTCAGCAGAAAGATGACTGACACCGACACAATGGCGATCAGCAGATACAGGTTTAAATCAGAGAAGCTCTCCTCCTTTATGGGCACATGTCTGAACTGAGTCTGGATGTCAGCTGTGTTCTCAACCACCACCACCTCAATAGACACAGTAGCTGACAGGGAGGGTTCTCCGTTATCACAAACCAGCACCACCAAGGGGTGACTCTTCAGGTCATTGTCACTCATCCTCCTCTTGGTCCTGATTTCCCCGGTGCTGGTTCCCATCCGGAACAGGTTGTTCCCTTTGGGCTCAGACAGGTGATAGGAAAGCAGCGCATTGTACCCAGAGTCTGCGTCTACAGCCCTGATCTTTGCCACAAAGTATCCCGCTTCAGCAGAGTAGGGGATGCTCTCACTGTTAACGGAGCCGTGCTCAGAATATGGAGGAAGGATGGCGGGACTGTTGTCGTTCTCATCCAGGACTAAAACGTTGACAGTCACGTTGCTGCTGAGCGGAGGAACACCAGAGTCTGTGGCCTGAACTTTAAACTGGAACGTTTTCATCTCCTCGTAGTTAAAAGACTGCAGACTGATTATATCTCCTGTCTCTGAGTTGATATTGATCATTGATGAAATCGGAATATTTTTTTGAGTATTATCTAATAATTTGTAAGACAGCTTAGCGTTGATTTCCAAATCAGAATCAAATGCATTTATAGTGTGAATCACGGATCCTGGTGGACTATTTTCTGTCACGTAAACATTAATGACAGAATCCATGAATCGAGGTGCGTTATCATTGACGTCAGACACATGAACAGTAATGACCGTGACACTGGACAGAGGTGGATTTCCTTCATCCGTGGCTGTAATGGTGACGTCATAAACAGAAGTGTCTTCTCTGTCCAGCGGTCCATCGACTACCAATGAATAATCATTTTTGTAGTTGGACTTCAGTTTGAACGGAACAGACCCAACAACCTTACAGTGAGTTATTCCATTGTTTCCTCCGTCCTTATCGCTCACGGTAACCAAAGCAACGATTGTTCCCAGTTCTGCGTCTTCTTTTACCGGAGTCATCAGTGACGTCACTGATATTTCTGGTGTATTGTCATTCACATCGATTATCTCTATTAGTAGTTTAGCGTGTGTACTACGAGGAGTTGTCCCTTGGTCTGTTGCCTGAACTCTGACTTCATAAGCAGGTGTCTCCTCATAGTCTAAAGTCCCCTTCACGCTGATTTCTCCTGTTTCTGAATTTAGACTAAACATATGTGACGGATCGATATTTCCCCGTTTGATAAACGAATACAGGATTTTACTGTTCATGCCTTCATCTAAATCGGACGCGTTTAACTTTATTATCACCGTTCCGTGTGCAGTGTCTTCACGCACTCGTACTTTGTATAGCGATCTGCTAAAAATCGGTGTATTGTCATTAACATCGATTATATTAACATTTATCTGCAATGTGCCCGATTTAACAGGTTTTCCTCCATCAACAGCGGTGAGAATGAGATTAATTACCGGCTGTTTCTCTCGATCTAAAGCTTTCTGCAGGACTAACTCTGCGGACACACCGTGTTCTCCACCACTCTGTACGTCCAGAGAGAAATATTCATTTTGGCTCAGCTTGTATGTTTTTACCGACTTGCTGCCAATGTCTGCGTCTACTGCTATGGGGAGGAGAAACCTTTCTCCCGGTGACATTGATTCGGAAATATTTAAGGAATACAACCGTTCAATAAATTGTGGAGCGTTATCGTTTATATCTAAAACACTGACCTCAATCCGATGCACATTCATCGGGTTGCTTAAAACGGCCTGAATTCTGATGGAACATTGTGTCGTTGTCGGACAAAGCTCCTCTCTGTTTATCCGCTCATCAACAACGAGGATACCAGTCCTCAAATTTACGTTAAAAAAATTATTTTTATAACTCGAAACGATACGTAGATTCCTGTTTTCCAGGTCGTGTAGGTTGACATGTAGGTCCTTTGCTATATTCCCCACTACGGTTCCTTTGTTCGCCTCCTCCGAAATAGAGTAAGATAACTGCGAGGCAGAGCAGTCACAAAGACTCAGCAGAGCAACAATATAAATCCAGGCGTATTCCTCTGTCCCCATTGTTGTAGAATAAAGACAAAAACCGGGTAATCACGTATTTCCAGTAAATACATCAGCCGTATAAACACGTATCCTGCTGCATTTGTCGTTTATCGCCAGTGTGAAATCCGAGTCTCTCTCTCTCAACTGGACGAATGGCGTTTTTATGCTTCCCGTACAAGGAGGAGTTTTGTACTTTATGCCGTCTATCAGTCATAGCTATGGTCTCCAGCGACATCATGTGGTACATGGAAGACACACCAGTGTCAATTTGGTTCTAAGGTATTTTCAAAAATTAAACAAAACAAAAATTGAACGAATCCTGGATATTGAAAGTAGTTTCAGCGTATGAAAACAATATTTAAAGTAATATGATGAGATTGCCTTGTATGGATTTACGTATTGATGTTTACGTTTTTTCATGTATTGATAGGCCTAACGTGACCGTGTGCTACAAGTCACATGACACAGTTTACGAAAAGAAATAAATGCCTTGGAGAAATATCAGTATTAATCCACAGCATAAATAAATATATAAATATTGTATCTTTATGTAAAAAAAATAATTAAATACCAAACTCGTTTAGCTAAATAAATATGGATGGATCAGTAGTGGAATGATCCAGTTTATAGTATCCAAAGGTGAAGTAGAACCGTGTCAGCACCAAGGAGAGCGCTGTAATGTCGGCGCTCTGAACTGACGGACAGACGTTTTTGGAGTTATAAAGGAAAGTAAAACACAAAACTTGCCATGGTCTCCAGTATTTGAGATGTTAGTTCATTGAATTATACATTGCAAAACTATATTTAAAAAAATCAACAATGAACTGACAACAGCATCACCAGCAAAAATATACATCATTTTAGAATTACAAGAGAGGCCTCGAAATATACAGCTGATTACTGTGGTCTGCATACTAACAACGCAGAACTGGTCACAGATCTGGCATCACATAACTGCATCTCTACAACATTTAAATGTATTGGAAAAAATGTAGTGTAATCCAATTCATAAAACATTAAATACTGTATATTACACTTGCAATACACCTTTCTAGTTTGACGTACTGCTCTAAGTTTTAATACATCACAAGCTAGCTTTCACCTCTTCAAAAATAGAGACTGTCATCCATGTAAGACAAGACCCCACTTGCTAAACAAGAGACATGACAATCTACACATTAGTCATACACCAACTGAACATGCAGACTGAGAACAAATAACCTTTAAAATGGTAGACTGCTCAAACTCCTGAGTCACAGACAACCCCACCAAAGGAGAACAACACTGCTAAGAACAGCTATAAAATAACAGCTATATCAGTCCTGAAAATGGTCTGATAAAAATATAATAATCACAATAGTGAATAGGATAAACATCCATCCATCCATCCATCCATTTTCTGATCCGCTTCATCCCCTGTCGCGGGCCGCGGGCAGCTGGAGCCTGTCCCAGCTGGCTGGGGCGTGGGGTGGGACACACTCCGGACGCGACGGCAGTGCGCCGCGGAGCCACACAGAGACTCAGACAAACACAATCACGACTGCGTTCAACATGGGACCGGTCAATTAACCTGACGAGCATTTTTTTTTTTGGAGGTGGGAGGAAGACGGAGAACACGGAGAGAACCCACTCAGACACGGAGAGAACATGAAAACTCTGCGCAGAGAGGGACGCGAAACCGGGACCACCTTGCTGTGCTGCGACAGCGCTACCCACTGCGTCACCGTGCCGCCCTGGGCTAAGCGAAGTGGGCTAAATAATCATGATAGTAGAAAGGCTAAACATCGTGACCACTGTTACTCAATCCAAACTGCCACTTCAATGAAACATTTGACATCCGTGTAAAAAACAGGAGCAGTAGTCCTAACATTTTATTATTTCTCATTCCCATCGTGCACTGCTGTTGAGATTTAACTGTGCAGTAAATTAAATCCATGCAATAATTATGTATAGTTCTCTCAGATTACTACTTCACAGCCATTAACGATATGACATGGTTGTGGCAGAATATTATCCAGATAACACAGAAAAATCGCTGCTACGTATTTACACGATAAGAAATTATATTTTCTCAACTCATGAAATAATTGTCAAGAATTAACTTATGACTTATAGCATCTGCAGAAAAACACAAAAGAAGTAACCGTCGCTAAAACAGCGACGGAAGTGTCTCCAAAAATTTCCCGACACTGTTGTGCTTTCAAGACTTCGCGACAACCGAGTCATATAAACTGGCTGAACAACTAAGACTTGATGAACTGAAACCAATTAAAATATGACAGAAACACATACCTTGTCTGTACTTGGTAAAGTCTGAGTTCTGGTGAAAGTGTCTCCTCCGTTAATACTGATGAGATCACCATCAGCTGGTGGAAACGGTGCGGGGAAAACCACTACGTCACTCTTCAGCGTGTCTGAGCTGAAACACACGTCATACTGCTGCGTGGATTTGGAGTAAGACCAGCTCCCGTCAGGGTGGGTGGTGATCATGGGGGCGCTGTACCTGCTGAAAGTGCCGTCTGTCCTGTGGCATTTGACAGCCATTAAAGTGATGAGGCTCAGCAGAAAGATGACTGACACCGACACAATGGCGATCAGCAGATACAGGTTTAAATCAGAGAAGCTCTCCTCCTTTATGGGCACATGTCTGAACTGAGTCTGGATGTCAGCTGTGTTCTCAACCACCACCACCTCAATAGACACAGTAGCTGACAGGGAGGGTTCTCCGTTATCACAAACCAGCACCACCAAGGGGTGACTCTTCAGGTCATTGTCACTCATCCTCCTCTTGGTCCTGATTTCCCCGGTGCTGGTTCCGATCCGGAACAGGTTGTTCCCTTTGGGCTCAGACAGGTGATAGGAAAGCAGCGCATTGTATCCAGAGTCTGCGTCTACAGCCCTGATCTTTGCCACAAAGTATCCCGCTTCAGCAGAGTAGGGGATGCTCTCACTGTTAACGGAGCCGTGCTCAGAATATGGAGGAAGGATGGCGGGACTGTTGTCGTTCTCATCCAGGACTAAAACGTTGACAGTCACGTTGCTGCTGAGTGGAGGAACACCAGAGTCTGTGGCCTGAACTTTAAACTGGAACGTTTTCATCTCCTCGTAGTTAAAAGACTGCAGACTGATTATATCTCCTGTCTCTGAGTTGATATTGATCATTGATGAAAACGGAATATTTTTTTGAGTATTGTCTAATAATTTGTAAGACACCTTCGCGTTGATTTCCAAATCAGAATCAAATGCATTTATAGTGTGAATCACGGATCCTGGTGGACTATTTTCTGTCATGTAAACATTAATGACAGAATCCATGAATCGAGGTGCGTTATCATTGACGTCAGACACATGAACAGTAATGACCGTGACACTGGACAGAGGTGGATTTCCTTCATCCGTGGCTGTAATGGTGACGTCATAAACAGAAGTGTCTTCTCTGTCCAGCGGTCCATCGACTACCAATGAATAATCATTTTTGTAGTTGGACTTCAGTTTGAACGGAACAGACCCAACAACCTTACAGTGAGTTATTCCATTGTTTCCTCCGTCCTTATCGCTCACGGTAACCAGAGCAACGATTGTCCCCAGTTCTGCGTCTTCTTTTACCGGAGTCATCAGTGACGTCACTGATATTTCTGGTGTATTGTCATTCACATCGATTATCTCTATTAGTAGTTTAGCCTGTGTGCTACGAGGGAAAGTACCCTGATCCATTGCCTGAACTCTGACTTCATAAGCAGGTGTCTCCTCATAGTCTAAAGTCCCCTTCACGCTGATTTCTCCTGTTTCTGAATTTAGACTAAACATATTTGACGGATCAATATTTACTCGTTTTATAAATGAATACAGAATTTTACTATTCATGCCTTCATCTAAATCGGTCGCGTTTAACTTTATTATCACCGTTCCGTGTGCAGTGTCTTCACGCACACGTATTTTATATAGCGACCTGCTAAAAATCGGTGTATTGTCATTAACATCTAACACATTAACATTTATCTGCAATGTGCCCGATTTAGCAGGTTTTCCTCCATCAACAGCGGTGAGAATGAGATTAATTACCGGCTGTTTCTCTCGATCTAAAGCTTTCTGCAGGACTAACTCTGCGGACACACCGTGTTCTCCACCACTCTGTATGTCCAGAGAGAAATATTCATTTTGGCTCAGCTTGTAGGTCTTCACTGTATTACTGCCGATGTCTGCGTCTTCTGCTATCGGGAGGAAAAACCTTTCTCCCGGTGACATTGATTCGGAAATATTTAAGGAATGCGTCTGTTCAATAAATTCTGGAGCGTTATCATTTATATCTAAAACACTGACCTCAATCCTGTGTGCAGTCATTGGGTTGTCTAGAAGAGCTTGCAATTTCAATGAACATTTAACCGTATTAGGACACGACTCCTCTCTGTCTATTCTCTCGTTAACAAAGACGTTTCCGGTCCGTAAATTCACGTCAAAGTATTTATGGTTGTAGCTCGACACAATCCGAAGATTCCTGTTTTCCACATCTTGGACATTTAAATTCAAATCCTTAGCGATATTACCAACCACTGAGCCTTTGTTCATCTCCTCGGAAATGGAGTAAGATATCTGTGAGGCACAGCAGTCACACAGACAAAGACAAAGCAGCGCGATAACAAGAATCCAGGCGTGTTCGTTATGTCGTCCCTTATACATCCTCAATGCGGGAAAGAAAGAGGCAAAACGAGTCAGTCATTAATCCGCTGTATAGAGGAGTCCTATCAAAAATGTCGCTCCGTCTGACATCCAGCCGTCCTTCTCACAATGCCGTCAACTGAATGGAGGTTCGAAGAGGGTTTTTACGTCTCCCAACCATAAAGGTGGAGTTTTTTTTGGAGAAATATTTGATTCATGGTCTCCAAGCGACATCTTGTGGTCGATTGGTGATAAATCCGACTCATTTTTCAATAAGATTCCGATATCATCCAATACAAATTTTAACTTGTCCACAAACAGTGCACCTCCGCGCAGTCAGTGGACAAAACATTCAGAGTGTGGTGATCATACACTGATGGACATTGTCAAAGACAGAAAAGTCACTTAAATGTCACAGCACCGTAACATGAAACTGACTTCATTAATCACAGTGGGGATTGTTTCCCCCCACTCTTTCATTTTTTTAAATATATTTTTTTCTCCACGCCTATACAGACCTTAGCACATCCTATGTACAGACAGGAAATACATAGCCACTTAACACTGTCATGCAATGGCATTTAAAAGAAAAAACATTAACAACAATTTTAATTACAAAAAAATCCACTCCACTACCATCTCATAGCGACCACGTGGTTAGTTGCGACGACCTTCCATTCAGTTGTGCTTATAGCAGAAGCAGGGCTTTGAACCAGAATTGTTTGCCAATCGGTTCGTTCCGAACAAACACGGAATTATAACGTTTCCGCGTTTGCGTTCCACCCATAAACTGACGTTCCTGAACCGGTTAATAACGTTCCTTTTAGTATAAATATGTAGGTGCTGTATTTTGCGCACCATAAGACGCGATTAAAAGCCTTAAAATTTCTCAAAAATCAACGCTGCACCTTTTACATTAAGCGTTTTATGTGAACACTGAGTTCCAAAAACTGTAAAAAATGTTTTTGTGACTGTAGTCAGCGATCCACCAGATCGGCCATTGTCCACCGACATAGGACGTATTACGTCACTACGTACGCCGGCAGCGATGGACCAATTAGAGAACATGACTGGAGGCTCCGTCCGGCACACCTCCGGTAGGTACCGGTATAGGGTGTATGCCGGTACTGTACCGCAAGTATGCTGTTAACCACATTTGATTGGCTGAAGACCCCCGACAATGACGTCACCGAAGAGACACGCTTACGACACAACATGTAAACTCCAGACTATCAGTTCCGGTTGTTCCGGTTCACGTAAAGAGACCGGGGGGCTTTTTTCACGCTTCTCCATCTCTCTTGATCTGTGACTCCATGCCCCCCCCCCCCACACCACCGCTTCTGTCAGAAACACGTCAAGCGGCTGAACTCGGAGCTCGTCTTCATCCTGGAGGATTAACGAAAGAACTCCACCCGCTGGACATCGGTGTGAACACAGCCTTAAAGTCAAGCTGCGTGTCGTGGAGCGATGGATGAGAGACGTGAACACACGTTCACCAGGACTGGAGGCAGTGCCGAGGAGTTACACCCCCACAATTTGTGGTGGACTGTGGATCCTGGACTAACGTCTCTGCCTCGACTTTTGTCCGATGTTTCGCTAAAGCCGGAATCATGACCGGACAGACACCCGGGAACCAGACGGTCAGCGGTGGAGAAACTACCGAGATGTTCAATGCAGACCGAACATACTTAAAAAATAATGTCGGTGTATTTTTTGAAATTTAAATACGTAGTACAACACAGTCCAACCTCAATCAGCTTTTTGCTTTTGTTAGCAAGCATGTACTGGACAATAATGTGCGCCTTGTGTCGTTAAAGTACAGAAATAAATTCCGTTATTTAGACTGCGCCTCTTTATACAATGAACAGAATGGTGCGCAAAATACGATAATTTAAGGACTTCTCAATTGGCAACTAAAGCAATTAGTTTATATACTATAATTATAGATATGCCCCTATCCTACAGTAAACAGTATGCACTTATGACAGTTGTATCACTGTAGTTAAGGCTTATGCCTCCTACTTAGACACTACATGGAATAGGACAAGAATAACTTCCACCATGTCATTTATTGCTGAACAACATTGTTCTTCTCCCAAAACTCAGTATTGCTACAAAGCGCTGGTAGTACGGGAACACACTGCTCTGAAAATGACTGCAGCCAATTAGTTAATGTCTAAATCATACATTTTTAAGATTGACATACTGCAGTGTTTACCTGTTATGATTAAATAGTGACTGGGAGACTGCCCTTTTCTTTACTGCTGCTGATAGCCGCTACTTCTCTGCTCTCATCCCGCGTCCAGTGAATGACAGGAAGTGACACATGAGGTCAAATATTTTTTTTTAAGAACGAAAAAAAACAACAACAAAAAAAAAGGAATTAATCGGTTTACAATTATTTTCTGTTCCGATTCTATTCCGGAACATTTAAAAATATAAAGTTTTCGGTTTCATTTTCGTTCCTGACAAAATACCAAAAGTTTCCGGTTTTCGTTGTCGTTCCATGAACCGGTTCAAAGCCCTGAGCAGAAGAGGTAGCTTGATTCAGGATTTAGGACTATGTTCAGCACAATCTAGGAATAAGTTCAGGCAAAGCTACAACCTACTGATTGAGAAATAAGGATCTCCTAAACAACACTGACCTGTACAGCACGATTATCATTATGGCGTTTAAAGAAAGCGTAACAAATAGTTGCTGTAGTTCAGAACCCTGGACAGCGTTCTTGGATTAGTCAGCAAGGATAAGAGATGTTTTCAAAGATATTCTTAGTCTTGCACTTTAAGAAATTCCCCACTGAGGCAAAGTAAAGTTCAATATCTGATTATGTGGTAAGAAACTGAAAGAGACTTATATTATGAAGTAGTATCATTAAATGCAAGTTTATTTCTTATTTTTATTCTTAATTTTATTAATTATTCTTTTTAACGGATGCGTGTAGCTTTGGGACAGAACACTCTAAATGCAACAAATACTTATAAAATTCCAAATATGGTTCTCCTATAATTTGGAGGATCGATCAAACTTTATGGACAATGGTCATTAGTTTATAGAAATAATGCAAGAGTATCAAGAAGAAAAATACGTTTTTTCATTTCATTTCAAAACAAATTTTGGAACACTATAGTTGCAAAGTGTAGCCTACCTTGTCTGTACTGGGTAAAGTCTGAGTTCTGGTGAAAGTGTCTCCTCCGTTAATACTGATGAGATCACCATCAGCTGGTGGAAACGGTGCGGGGAAAACCACTACGTCACTCTTCAGCGTGTCTGAGCTGAAACACACGTCATACTGCTGCGTGGATTTGGAGTAAGACCAGCTCCCGTCAGGGTGGGTGGTGATCATGGGGGCGCTGTACCTGCTGAACGTGCCGTCTGTCCTGTGGCATTTGACAGCCATTAAAGTGATGAGGCTCAGCAGAAAGATGACTGACACCGACACAATGGCGATCAGCAGATACAGGTTTAAATCAGAGAAGCTCTCCTCCTTTATGGGCACATGTCTGAACTGAGTCTGGATGTCAGCTGTGTTCTCAACCACCACCACCTCAATAGACACAGTAGCTGACAGGGAGGGTTCTCCGTTATCACAAACCAGCACCACCAAGGGGTGACTCTTCAGGTCATTGTCACTCATCCTCCTCTTGGTCCTGATTTCCCCGGTGCTGGTTCCGATCCGGAACAGGTTGTTCCCTTTGGGCTCAGACAGGTGATAGGAAAGCAGCGCATTGTACCCAGAGTCTGCGTCTACAGCCCTGATCTTTGCCACAAAGTATCCCGCTTCAGCAGAGTAGGGGATGCTCTCACTGTTAACGGAGCCGTGCTCAGAATATGGAGGAAGGATGGCGGGACTGTTGTCGTTCTCATCCAGGACTAAAACGTTGACAGTCACGTTGCTGCTGAGCGGAGGAACACCAGAGTCTGTGGCCTGAACTTTAAACTGGAACGTTTTCATCTCCTCGTAGTTAAAGGACTGCAGACTGATGATATCTCCTGTCTCTGAGTTGATGTTGATCATTGTAGATAACGGTAATGAGTTGGTGCTACTTTGTAAAAATGAATAACTCACCTGACTGTTCTGGTTAACGTCAGCATCTGTTGCTGTCACAGATTTAATAGTTAGTCCTACTGGACTGTTCTCATTCACGTACACATTAATGGTTGACTCTGGGAATGATGGTGGGTTATCGTTGACGTCAGAGACGAGTACGTCAATGACGCTCGTGCTCGATAGTGGTGGGTTGCCCTCATCAACAGCAGTGATGCTGATGTTGTACTGAGATGTTTCCTCTCTGTCCAGAGGACCGTCCACCACCAAAGAATAGTAATTCTTGTAGTTTGACTCTAACTTAAAAGGAACATTATTGGATATTCTACAGTTCACAACGCCATTTGGACTACTGTCTTTGTCAGAGACAGAAACAAGTGCAATAGCTGTACCAATGGACGCATCCTCTTTTACTTTGTTTGACAGTGATTTCACTGTAATTTCAGGAGAATTGTCATTAACGTCTAAAACTTCAATCAACAATTTCGTATGTGAGATGAGAGGAGGAGAAGCTCCATCACTGGCTTGAACTCGAATCTCAAAAGCATTATTTTTTTCATAGTCGATGTTCTTTTTATTTGTTACAGTTCCTGTTCTTTCCTCTATCGCAAAAAGATCTGTTTGTTTTCCTTTTCCTACTTTACTAAATGAATAAAACACTTGTCCATTGTGTCCGGCATCAACATCGGTAGCATTTAATGTTATGATTGATGTCCCTGTCTGAACATTCTCATACACTCTGGCTTTATAAAGAGTTTGACTAAAAACTGGAGCATTATCATTGATATCTAACACATTCACTGTAATCGTCATACTGCCAGATTTAGCAGGTGTTCCTCCATCAACAGCGGTCAGAATGAGATGGATCACGGACTGCTTTTCTCTGTCTAATAGTTTCTGAAGCTGTAATTCGACAGTTATACTCTCTCCTTTGTGTGTAGATAGAGAGAAATGTTCATTTGGACTTAGCTTGTAGACGCTGACAGTGTTCTTACCGACGTCAGCATCATCAGCAGGATGCAGGGGGAATTTGGTTCCTATTGCTGCGTTCTCATTAATCTCAATAATCTGTGACGTGCTGATAAATGATGGAAAATTATCGTTTACATCTAAGATTATAATTTCAATTCGGTACATTTTTAGTGGGTCATTCATAACTGCTTCTACACTAAAGGAACATTTGGGCTCGTCGCCGCAGAGTTCCTCTCGATCTATTCTTTCATTAACATACAGGACACCCGTCTTCAGGTTTACCTCCAAATATTTCCTCTGTGATCCCGAAACCATCTGAAACATGCGGGGCTCTAATTCCTGGACATTAATGTTCAGATCTTTGGCGATATTTCCGACAACAGTCCCCAGATTGACCTCCTCTGAGACGGAGTAAGAGAGCTGCCCGGACACCGCTTCCCGGTAACAATCCAGCACGACCAAGAGATAAATCCACACAGAGCTCCTCATGCTCGGTAAATGTGTTATTCCAGACATCGACAAAACGAAAAAAGACTTATTCCATAAATTACGTAAAAAACCTCATTTAATATCCTTCGTAAAAGCCACGGAATAAATTTCGAATGCTACACAACATGATCCTTCGCCCACCATCTCCGTCTCTTTGTTTCAATCGCCCGAGAAATATGATGTGAATCTGGGAGGAGCCCCCAGCCGCTGAAGGACAAATTCAGATGTGATGGTCTATAATGTCCTCACGTGGACAATTCTAGAACTGCAGCAAATATGACCAAGAAAATCACATGACAACTAATAGAGCTAAAGGATGGTCGCTAACGCCACACATGTACGTTATCGTCCGAAATATTTCTTGTCAGCAAGTCATTGAATATAAATTCGTTTTAAAAGACATCACTGTACATTTAGTAAACGGATGGAACGACAGAAATACACTGTAGTGAATACAGAGGTAGGGACATAATTAGACGCCCAATCTGCAAAATTCGCGAAAAAAAATACTGTGGACAGAGAGATATGGCCTACGTACCTTCCTCTAGTATTTATAGGCTGTAAGGGAATAAAACTTAAAGAAAAATGGACGTGAAACTGTTAAAAAATGTTTTTTTGAGTAATATGATTCTACACGGGATTTACTCGAGAAAGATCGCCCACACGAACTCAAAGTTAATTAGTTAATTTCAGCACGATGGATAATTGCACTAGTTTCGATAAAACGAGATAGATGCAAAAATCTGTAGAGCAGACACAATTAAACAGACCGAAATAGTCTTTTTAAAAGCATCGCGGTAATAAGCAAGCGTTTGATTTTTTTAATACCTTTTGTTTTATCTGTAAAGTTTGACTTCTGGTAAAAGTGTAAACTCCTATCACTACCATAAGTATATAAAATAAAATGCTTCCTCGAACAGAAATGATTTTTTATCGACCTTTTCCAAATTTGACTAACATTTAAAAATAAAAGTTAATTCCGAAACGAAATATTTCCATCGTTTGATGTACTTCTTTTCTGCAATATCTATAGAGATTAAAAAAAATATTTCATTCATCCTCTCTGGTGAGTTTAGACACAACAAAAATGAGCATGAAACAGTTCACCACAGCAGCAAGAAGTCAAACACGTACTGTACCTCCAAAAACCACGGATGATCAGCACCATGGAGAACGCATTTCACACCCCGTTTATAGCATCACCTCTGAAGACTGAACGCGTTCTTTCAGAGTTTTGAGTGACCATTAAATTAATAGGAATTAGCTGCTTTCAGTGTGCATGAGAACACACATGCATCATATTCAGCAACTGCTTTTATAGCTGAGAAAAATAGTTCAAACAGGATTGTAAAATGCGATGTGTCGATTAAGAACATCCATTCCTTATGTCTCTTACCTTGTCTGTACTGGGTAAAGTCTGAGTTCTGGTGAAAGTGTCTCCTCCGTTAATACTGATGAGATCACCATCAGCTGGTGGAAACGGTGCGGGGAAAACCACTACGTCACTCTTCAGCGTGTCTGAGCTGAAACACACGTCATACTGCTGCGTGGATTTGGAGTAAGACCAGCTCCCGTCAGGGTGGGTGGTGATCATGGGGGCGCTGTACCTGCTGAAAGTGCCGTCTGTCCTGTGGCATTTGACAGCCATTAAAGTGATGAGGCTCAGCAGAAAGATGACTGACACCGACACAATGGCGATCAGCAGATACAGGTTTAAATCAGAGAAGCTCTCCTCCTTTATGGGCACATGTCTGAACTGAGTCTGGATGTCAGCTGTGTTCTCAACCACCACCACCTCAATAGACACAGTAGCTGACAGGGAGGGTTCTCCGTTATCACAAACCAGCACCACCAAGGGGTGACTCTTCAGGTCATTGTCACTCATTCTCCTCTTGGTCCTGATTTCCCCGGTGCTGGTTCCGATCCGGAACAGGTTGTTCCCTTTGGGCTCAGACAGGTGATAGGAAAGCAGCGCATTGTACCCAGAGTCTGCGTCTACAGCCCTGATCTTTGCCACAAAGTATCCCGCTTCAGCAGAGTAGGGGATGCTCTCACTGTTAACGGAGCCGTGCTCAGAATATGGAGGAAGGATGGCGGGACTGTTGTCGTTCTCATCCAGGACTAAAACGTTGACAGTCACGTTGCTGCTGAGCGGAGGAACACCAGAGTCTGTGGCCTGAACTTTAAACTGGAACGTTTTCAACTCCTCGTAGTTAAAAGACTGCAGACTGATGATATCTCCTGTCTCTGAGTTGATGTTGACAACTGTTGTTACGGGAAAACTTTTTAGATTATTCTCTATTAATGAATAAGTCAGTTTTGCATTTTGATTTTCGTCCGCATCGTGTGCTGTTGTTTGTGAGATAATCTCACCTACTCTACTATTCTCTTTCACGTAAATATTTACATTTGCATCTGGAAAACTCGGCGGGTTGTCATTAATATCAGATATACGCACTGCGACTATAGCTGTGCTGGAAAGAGGCGGATTACCTTTGTCGACGGCAATAATGGTTACATTATACTGTGACACAGACTCTCTATCAAGGATGCCATCAACAATCAAAGAGTAATAATTTTTGTAGTTTGACGTTAACCGAAAAGGCAGTGAATCAGCGATTTCACAGGAACGAATGCCATTTTGCGCTCCATCTTTATCAGTCACTGTCAACAGCGCAACAACTGTTCCGATTTCGGCATTTTCTTTTACTGGACTCATTAGTGAAGTTACAGAGATGTCTGGTCCGTTGTCATTTACGTCAATGACTTCCACGAGCACCTTAGAATAACCACTGCGAGGAGAAGCGCCTTGATCGGTTGCCTGTACTCTCAGTTCATAGGCATTGCTTTCCTCGTAATCCAATTCATCTTTAACGATGATTTCCCCGGTTTCTGGGATTATCGTGAATTTTTCAGCGGAGTTTACATTTCCGCTTTTCATCAAAGAATATCTGATGTCTGAATTTGAACCTTCGTCTAAATCAGTTGCAGTAAGTTGTAATATTGTTGTTTGAACTGGCACATTTTCACGTACTTTTACCTTATAAAGCGACTTGCTGAAGGAAGGTATGTTATCGTTCACATCGATCACGTTCACAAGGATCTGCATTGTGCCAGACTTCGCTGGTTTTCCTCCGTCTACAGCTGTCAGCGTTAGTTTAATTACAGGTTCTTTCTCTCGGTCCAACGCTTTCTGCAGCACTAACTCCGCGGACGCACCGTCTCCTCCGCTACTCACATCGATGGAGAAATGCTCGTTTGTATTTAATTTGTAGATTTTCACTGAATTACTACCAGTGTCTGCATCCTGAGCCACCGGGAGCGGATACCTCTCTCCCGTTGAGGATGACTCCGATATGTTAAACACGTGAATTTGCTCAGTAAATTCTGGCGCATTATCATTGATGTCAATAACAGCTACCTCAATTCGGTGAATACTCATAGGATGACTCATAAGTCCTTCTATATGTAAGGAGCATTTAGCGGAATTGGGACAAAGCTCCTCTCTGTCTATCCTTTCATGAACAAGCAAAGCTCCCGTTTTTAAATCCGCCTCGAAATATTTCTTACTGTATCCCGATACAATCCGAAATCCCCGTTCCTCCATTTGTCGCGTAGGGATATTTAAATCCTTAGCGAGGTTTCCCACCGCACTTCCTTTGTCCACCTCCTCGGAAATTGAGTAGGAGATCTGAGCTACAGACCAGTCAGATAAACAAAGAAAAACGACGCACAATATCCATTTCCCCTCTCTGTCTCGTTGAAGACGCATCTTCTTGTTCAGGCAAACAAACATCATATATCCATGAAAATGGGTGGATATCCAAGAGACAGCCAAGCCCTTTCGTGTGAGGACCGGGTTCCTTCAGAGGAAGTGTAATTCTAACTGACTCCCTACGAAACGTACAGCCTCTTTTCTTATTTCACCCACAGCAACGGGGGTTTTACGTCATTTATGAACACCAAAGAACGTGTGGTCTAGGGCGACATCTGCCGATTCTGAATCAGATCACAATGAATTCTATAAAGGCACGACTCAACATTATCTTCTGCAAAGTATATGGCTGATTGTTGATTTGTTTGAAACAATAGCAAAAAGACAGAAAATAAATGTCAGGATTAATTAAGGGGAGATTAATTTATCAATGGCAATATGGATAACAATAGCACACGTAATGTAAATTCTTTTTGAAAATAATTAATTACATAAGTACAAAAAAATAATTAAAAAAATACCAGAAATGTTTTATCAACTTTTTTTGTATATAAAAATAAAATAAAAAGACTGACCAAAAACGTGTGTGAAACGAGTCAAACACAACAACAAAAGGTCAAACACGTGTTGCGAAAGAACAGAGAGTGATCAGCACCATGGAGAACGCATTTCACAACCCGCAGCATCACCTCTGAGTACTGAAGACAGTCATTCATGTTTTGTGTTACTATGCAATTGATACGAATTAAATATTTTCCATTGTGAAGGATATCACGCGTACATCATATTCATATTTTTTTGTACAGTTAAAGAAAGTGAAATTTTCAATGCAAACAGCATTTAAAACTATGCGTGCATCGGTTAAAAGTGTCCATTCTAAATGCCTCTTACCTTCTCTGTACTGGGTAAAGTCTGAGTTCTGGTGAAAGTGTCTCCTCCGTTAATACTGATGAGATCACCATCAGCTGGTGGAAACGGTGCGGGGAAAACCACTACGTCACTCTTCAGCGTGTCTGAGCTGAAACACACGTCATACTGCTGCGTGGATTTGGAGTAAGACCAGCTCCCGTCAGGGTGGGTGGTGATCATGGGGGCGCTGTACCTGCTGAAAGTGCCGTCTGTCCTGTGGCATTTGACAGCCATTAAAGTGATGAGGCTCAGCAGAAAGATGACTGACACCGACACAATGGCGATCAGCAGATACAGGTTTAAATCAGAGAAGCTCTCCTCCTTTATGGGCACATGTCTGAACTGAGTCTGGATGTCAGCTGTGTTCTCAACCACCACCACCTCAATAGACACAGTAGCTGACAGGGAGGGTTCTCCGTTATCACAAACCAGCACCACCAAGGGGTGACTCTTCAGGTCATTGTCACTCATCCTCCTCTTGGTCCTGATTTCCCCGGTACTGGTTCCCATCCGGAACAGGTTGTTCCCTTTGGGCTCAGACAGGTGATAGGAAAGCAGCGCATTGTATCCAGAGTCTGCGTCTACAGCCCTGATCTTTGCCACAAAGTATCCCGCTTCAGCAGAGTAGGGGATGCTCTCACTGTTAACGGAGCCGTGCTCAGAATATGGAGGAAGGATGGCGGGACTGTTGTCGTTCTCATCCAGGACTAAAACGTTGACAGTCACGTTGCTGCTGAGCGGAGGAACACCAGAGTCTGTGGCCTGAACTTTAAACTGGAACGTTTTCAACTCCTCGTAGTTAAAAGACTGCAGACTGATTATATCTCCTGTCTCTGAGTTGATGTTGATCATTGTAGATAACGGTAATGAGTTGGTGCTACTTTGTAAAAATGAATAAGTCACCTGACTGTTCTGGTTAACGTCAGCATCTGTTGCTGTCACAGATTTAATAGTTACTCCTACTGGACTGTTCTCATTCACGTACACATTAATGGTTGACTCTGGGAATGATGGCGGGTTATCGTTGACGTCAGAGACGTGTACGTCAATAACGCTCGTGCTCGATAGTGGTGGGTTGCCCTCATCAACAGCAGTGATGCTGATGTTGTACTGAGATGTTTCCTCTCTGTCCAGAGGACCGTCCACCACCAAAGAATAGTAATTCTTGTAGTTTGACTCTAACTTAAAAGGAACATTATTGGATATTCTACAGTTCACGACGCCGTTTTTACCGCCGTCTTTGTCAGAGACAGAAACAAGTGCAATAGCTGTACCAATGGACGCATCCTCTTTTAAATTGTTTGAAAGGGGTGTCACTGAAATTTCAGGAGAATTGTCATTGACGTCTAAAACTTCAATTAATAACTTGGAATATGAAGTCATCGGAGAGGAAGCTCCATCACTGGCCTGAACTCGAATCTCAAAAGCATTACTCTTTTCATAGTCAATGTTCTTTTTATTTCTGACAGTCCCTGTTTTTTCATCTATAGCAAACAGATCATTTCTGCTCAAGTGGTCTATTTTACTAAAAGAATATAATATCTGTCCATTTATTCCTGCATCGATATCAGTGGCATTTAACGTTATTATTGATGTTCCAATCTTAGCATTCTCATACACACTGGCTTTGTAAAGCTTTTGACTGAATAAAGGAGCATTGTCATTAATGTCCAAGACATTAACTATTATTTCCATCGTGCCTGATTTAGCAGGTGTTCCTTCATCAATGGCAGACAATTTAAAACTCATAACAGGCTGTTTTTCTCTGTCTAAAGCTTTCTTCAATAATAATTCAACAGTTACACTTTCTCCTTTATACATTTCCAGAGAGAAATGTTCATTTTGACTGAGTTTGTATGTATTTACAGTATTTATACCAACGTCAGCATCATGAGCTCTTTGCAAGGGGAATTTGGCCCCTGCAGCTGTATTCTCCGCTATATCAATTATCTGTGATGTGCTTGCAAAGGCGGGAGAATTATCATTTACATCTAAAATTATAATTTCAACCTGACACAATTTCAGTGGATTATTAATCACTGCTTGTACACTAAAGGAACATTTGGGCTCGTCGCCGCAGAGTTCCTCTCGATCTATTCTTTCATTAACATACAGGACACCCGTCTTCAGGTTTACCTCCAAATATTTCCTCTGTGATCCCGAAACGATCTGAAACATGCGGGGCTCTAATTCCTGGACATTAATGTTCAGATCTTTGGCGATATTTCCGACAACAGTCCCCAGATTGACCTCCTCTGAGACGGAGTAAGAGAGCTGCCCGGACACCGCTTCCCGGTAACAATCCAGCACGACCAAGAGATAAATCCACACAGAGCTCCTCATGCTCGGTAAATGTGTTATTCCAGACATCGACAAAACGAAAAAAGACTCTTGCGTTCAAATACATACAAAAATATAAGAAATACTCTCCCGAAAATCCATCGATCAAGTTTCAAATGGTAAAAGACACGATCCTTTGTTGTTCTCTGTCACCATCTCCGTCTCTTTGTTTCAATCGCCCGAGAAATATGATGTGAATCTGGGAGGAGCCCCCAGCCGCTGAAGGACAAATTCAGATGTGATGGTCTATAATGTCCTCACGTGGACAATTCTAGAACTGCAGCAAATATGACCAAGAAAATCACATGACAACTAATAGAGCTAAAGGATGGTCGCTAACGGCATACATGTACGTTATCGTCCGAAATGTTTCTTGTCAGCAAGTCATTGAATATAAATTCGTTTTAAAAGACATCACTGTACATTTAGCAAACGGATGGAACGACTGAAATACACTGTAGTGAATACAGAGGTAGGGACATAATTAGACGCCTAATCCGCAAAATTCGCGAATAAAAAAAACTGTGGACAGAGAGATATGGCCTACGTACCTTCCTCTAGTATTTATAGGCAGTAAGTGAATAAACCTTCGAGAGAAGTAAACGTGAAACTGTTAAAAAAAATTTTTTGTCAATTTATTGAGTATTATGATTCTACACGGGATTTACTCGAGAAAGATCGCCCACACGAACTCAAAGTTACTTAGTTAATTTCAGCACGATGGATAATTGCACTAGTTTCGATAAAATGACATAGAAGCAAAAATCTGTAGAGCAGAAAACATAAAACAGACCAAAATCATCTTTTTTTCTTTGCATGACTGTAATAAGGAAACGTTGAATTTGTTCATACCTTTTGTTTTATCTGTAAAGTTTGACTTCTGGTAAAAGTGTAAACTCCTATCACTACCGTAAGTATATAAAATAAAATGCTTCCTCAAACAGAAATGATTTTTTATCGACCCTTTCCAAACTTTACTAACATTTAAAAATAAAAATTAATTCCAAAAATGAATTTTTTCCATCATTTGATGTACTTCTTTTTCACAATTTTTACAGAGATAAAAACTATTTCATTCATTCTCTCTGGTGAGTTTAGACACAACAAAAATGAGCATGAAACAGTTTACCACAGCAGCAATAAGTCAAACACGTACTGTACCTCCAAAAACCACAGATGATCAGCACCATGGAGAACGCATTTCACACCCCGTCTAGCATCACCTCTGAAGACTGAACGCGTTCTTTCAGATTTTTGAGTGACCATTAAATGAATAGGAATTAGCTGCTTTCAGTGTGCATGAGAACACACATGCATCACATTTAGAAATTGCTTTTGTAGCTGAGAAAAAACATGCAGTAGAGACAGGATTGTAAAATGCGATGTGTATCGATTAAGAACATCCATTCCTTATGTCTCTTACCTTGTCTGTACTTGGTAAAGTCTGAGTTCTGGTGAAAGTGTCTCCTCCGTTAATACTGATGAGATCACCATCAGCTGGTGGAAACGGTGCGGGGAAAACCACTACGTCACTCTTCAGCGTGTCTGAGCTGAAACACACGTCATACTGCTGCGTGGATTTGGAGTAAGACCAGCTCCCGTCAGGGTGGGTGGTGATCATGGGGGCGCTGTACCTGCTGAAAGTGCCGTCTGTCCTGTGGCATTTGACAGCCATTAAAGTGATGAGGCTCAGCAGAAAGATGACTGACACCGACACAATGGCGATCAGCAGATACAGGTTTAAATCAGAGAAGCTCTCCTCCTTTATGGGCACATGTCTGAACTGAGTCTGGATGTCAGCTGTGTTCTCAACCACCACCACCTCAAGAGACACAGTAGCTGACAGGGAGGGTTCTCCGTTATCACAAACCAGCACCACCAAGGGGTGACTCTTCAGGTCATTGTCACTCATCCTCCTCTTGGTCCTGATTTCCCCGGTGCTGGTTCCGATCCGGAACAGGTTGTTCCCTTTGGGCTCAGACAGGTGATAGGAAAGCAGCGCATTGTATCCAGAGTCTGCGTCTACAGCCCTGATCTTTGCCACAAAGTATCCCGCTTCAGCAGAGTAGGGGATGCTCTCACTGTTAACGGAGCCGTGCTCAGAATATGGAGGAAGGATGGCGGGACTGTTGTCGTTCTCATCCAGGACTAAAACGTTGACAGTCACGTTGCTGCTGAGTGGAGGAACACCAGAGTCTGTGGCCTGAACTTTAAACTGGAACGTTTTCAACTCCTCGTAGTTAAAAGACTGCAGACTGATTATATCTCCTGTCTCTGAGTTGATGTTGATCATTGTAGATAACGGTAATGAGTTGGTGCTACTTTGTAAAAATGAATAACTCACCTGACTGTTCTGGTTAACGTCAGCATCTGTTGCTGTCACAGATTTAATAGTTAGTCCTACTGGACTGTTCTCATTCACGTACACATTAATCGTAGACTCTGGGAATGACGGTGGGTTATCGTTGACGTCAGAGACGTGTACGTCAATGACGCTCGTGCTCGATAGTGGTGGGTTGCCCTCATCAACAGCAGTGATGCTGATGTTGTACTGAGATGTTTCCTCTCTGTCCAGAGGACCGTCCACCACCAAAGAATAGTAATTCTTGTAATTTGACTCTAACTTAAAAGGAACATTATTGGATATTCTACACTTCAAGACACCGTTTCTACCGCCATCTTTGTCAGAGACAGAAACAAGTGCAATAGCTGTACCAATGGACGCATCCTCTTCTACACTGTTTGACAGTGACGTCACGGTAATTTCAGGAGAATTGTCATTGACGTCTAAAACTTCAATTAATAGTTTAGCATGTGATGTGAGAGGAGGAGAAGCTCCATCACTGGCTTGAACTCTAATTTCAAAAGCATTATTTTCTTCAAAGTCAATGTTCTTTTTATTTGTTACAGTTCCTGTTCTTTCATCTATAGCAAAAAGATCTGTTTGTTTTCCTTTGCCCACTTTACTAAATGAATAAAACACTTGTCCATTTTGTCCGGCATCAACATCGGTAGCATTTAATGTTATGATTGATGTCCCTGTCTGAACATTCTCATACACTCTGGCTTTATAAAGAGTTTGACTGAAAACAGGAGCATTATCATTGATATCTAACACATTCACTGTAATCGTCATACTGCCAGATTTAGCAGGTGTTCCTCCATCAACAGCGGTCAGAATGAGATGGATCACGGACTGCTTTTCTCTGTCTAATAGTTTCTGAAGCTGTAATTCGACAGTTATACTCTCTCCTTTGTGTGTAGCTAGAGAGAAATGTTCATTTGGACTTAGCTTGTAGACGCTGACAGTGTTCTTACCGACGTCAGCATCATCAGCAGGATGCAGGGGGAATTTAGCTCCGATTGCTGCGTTTTCACTGATGTCAATAATCTGTGACGTGCTGATAAATGATGGATAATTGTCATTTACATCTAAAATTATAATTTCAATCCGGTACATCTTCAGGGGTTTATTAATAACTGCTTCTACACTAAAGGAACATTTGGGCTCGTCGCCGCAGAGTTCCTCTCGATCTATTCTTTCATTAACATACAGGACACCCGTCTTCAGGTTTACCTCCAAATATTTCCTCTGTGATCCCGAAACCATCTGAAACATGCGGGGCTCTAATTCCTGGACATTAATGTTCAGATCTTTGGCGATATTTCCGACAACAGTCCCCAGATTGACCTCCTCTGAGACGGAGTAAGAGAGCTGCCCGGACACCGCTTCCCGGTAACAATCCAGCACGACCAAGAGATAAATCCACACAGAGCTCCTCATGCTCGGTAAATGTGTTATTCCAGACATCGACAAAACGAAAAAAGACTCTTGCGTTCAAATACATACAAAAATATAAGAAATACTCTCCCGAAAATCCATCGATCAAGTTTCAAATGGTAAAAGACACGATCCTTTGTTGTTCTCTGTCACCATCTCCGTCTCTTTGTTTCAATCGCCCGAGAAATATGATGTGAATCTGGGAGGAGCCCCCAGCCGCTGAAGGACAAATTCAGATGTGATGGTCTATAATGTCCTCACGTGGACAATTCTAGAACTGCAGCAAATATGACCAAGAAAATCACATGACAACTAATAGAGCTAAAGGATGGTCGCTAACGGCATACATGTACGTTATCGTCCGAAATGTTTCTTGTCAGCAAGTCTGACCTTCCGTGAACCTGAATTCATTTTAAAGGACATCACATAAAAACAATACATTTTTGTCACGATAGAAATAAATTGTAGTAAAAACAGATAAATACTATCAATACGCATCTTCCTCTCTCGAATAAATAGGACTGCAAAGAGAGATGTGGCATACGTATTCCCTAGGATTTATGAGATCTAACAGAATAAACCTTCGAGAAAAACGCACTTGAAACCATTGAAAATATTTTTTAAACGTGACTGAACAAGATGAGTTTCTACATGACAAATAGGAGGAGGATTGCAGGGCCACACGAACTCAAACGTAGTCGCAGTAGCGTGGATTGTTGTAATTTTTTTTAACAAAACGAGTAAAATGCAAACATATGTCGAACAAAACCCCCAAAACAGACCATTAACAATCTTCCAGGAAAATGGAGGTAATGAGCAAGCGATGCGTTATCGTTCTTACTTTTCTTTTATCTGCAAAGTCTGATTCTGGAGTGTCTGCTCGGATAACTTCCGTCAATATATAAAATGATATTATTTCTGTAACAGAAATATTTTTTAGCGACTTCGTGCAAATTTTACCAATATTTTTTTTAAAAAAACCTTCATATCTGCAATGACAAAACGTATTTCATTCTTCTTCACCAATGAAGTTCGACCTGAGAAAAAATCGCGCGTGAAACCACAGCAGCAGGTGTCTGGAGAAAGCGGAGCGATCAGCACCATGGAGAACGCATTTCACACCCCGCCTAGCGTCACCTCTGAATACTGTAGTCGCTCTTTCAAGCTTTTGTGTTATTAAATTAATAAGATTATTTGCTTTCCAGTGTGCAGGACAACACATATGCATCATATTCAGCAATTTTTGTAGAGTTGTGGTGAAAAAAAAAGTAGCATACAGGATGGTAAAATATGTGTGTGAATCGATTAAAAGTGTCCATTCTAAATGCCTCTTACCTTCTCTGTACTTGGTAAAGTCTGAGTTCTGGTGAAAGTGTCTCCTCCGTTAATACTGATGAGATCACCATCAGCTGGTGGAAACGGTGCGGGGAAAACCACTACGTCACTCTTCAGCGTGTCTGAGCTGAAACACACGTCATACTGCTGCGTGGATTTGGAGTAAGACCAGCTCCCGTCAGGGTGGGTGGTGATCATGGGGGCGCTGTACCTGCTGAAAGTGCCGTCTGTCCTGTGGCATTTGACAGCCATTAAAGTGATGAGGCTCAGCAGAAAGATGACTGACACCGACACAATGGCGATCAGCAGATACAGGTTTAAATCAGAGAAGCTCTCCTCCTTTATGGGCACATGTCTGAACTGAGTCTGGATGTCAGCTGTGTTCTCAACCACCACCACCTCAATAGACACAGTAGCTGACAGGGAGGGTTCTCCGTTATCACAAACCAGCACCACCAAGGGGTGACTCTTCAGGTCATTGTCACTCATCCTCCTCTTGGTCCTGATTTCCCCGGTGCTGGTTCCGATCCGGAACAGGTTGTTCCCTTTGGGCTCAGACAGGTGATAGGAAAGCAGCGCATTGTACCCAGAGTCTGCGTCTACAGCCCTGATCTTTGCCACAAAGTATCCCGCTTCAGCAGAGTAGGGGATGCTCTCACTGTTAACGGAGCCGTGCTCAGAATATGGAGGAAGGATGGCGGGACTGTTGTCGTTCTCATCCAGGACTAAAACGTTGACAGTCACGTTGCTGCTGAGCGGAGGAACACCAGAGTCTGTGGCCTGAACTTTAAACTGGAACGTTTTCATCTCCTCGTAGTTAAAAGACTGCAGACTGATTATATCTCCTGTCTCTGAATTAATATTTACGATCGAAGATAGCAGCAATAAGTTGTTTTTATTTTGGATAATTGAATATCTTAATTCGGCGTTTTGATCAGTGTCTGCATCAGACGCAGACACTCTTTTTAAAATTGATCCTACAGGACTGTTTTCCTTTAAATAAATTTGAATCAAAGTGTCCGAAAATATTGGTTTGTTATCATTAATGTCAGAAATATAAATAGTAAGATCGTAGGTGCTCAGGAGAGCCGGAAGTCCTTCGTCTGCAGCTGTAATGGTAACATTATAATGTGAAAAACTTTCTCTGTCAAGCTGTCCGTCAACGACTAAAGAAAAATAATTTTTATAGTTTGGTTCTAATTTGAAGGGGCTTTCATTTTCAATGTCACAATGCACTACTCCATTTTTACCTCCATCTCTGTCCATTACTGACACAAGTGCCACAGCCGTCCCTATTATTGCATCTTCTTTAACTCTGTTAATCAAGGATGTCACGGATATTTCAGGGGTATTGTCATTTAAATCCATTACCTCTATTAGTACTTTACAATGTGACGCCATGGGAGGAGATCCTTTATCACTAGCTTGTATCCGTATTTCAAAAGCTCGGTGCTCTTCAAAATCAATTTCTCCTTTCACTTTTATTAAACCTGTGCGCTCATCAATATGAAATATTTCCAGAACATGGTCTTGATCTTTGCTTCCCAATGAATATAAAATTTCTCCATTCCTCCCATCATCGGCGTCTGTTGCTGTAACAGTTATGACTGATGTTCCATGCGGAACATTTTCAGTAATGCTTGTTTTATACAGAGGTTTAGTAAAGACCGGAGTGTTATCGTTATTGTCTAAGACATTGATTAATATTTGTGATGTTCCAGATTTCGGGGGCGTCCCTCCGTCTACAGCAGTCAATGTGAGTTTAAGTACTGATTGTTTCTCCCGGTCTAACGATTTCTGGAGGATGAGCTCCGCAGACACACTCTCCCCTTTGTGCACCGATAATGTAAAATGTTCATTTTGACTTAGCTTATATGTGCTGATGCCATTTTTGCCTACATCGGCATCATGGGCTGACAACACAAGAAAGTGAGTCCCGGGAAGCGTGCTTTCGGCGATTTCAATTTTTTGTGACTCGCTACTGAAAGATGGATAATTATCATTTACATCTAAAATATTGATGTCTAATCGGTAAAGCTTTAGTGGGGCATTTATCACAGCCTCGACGCTTACCGTGCATTTGTTTGCCGTCGCACACAGCTCCTCTCTGTCTATTCTGTCATTGACAAAGAGAACACCCGTCTTTAAATTGACGTCAAAATATTTCCTCTTTGACCCGCTCACAATCTGAAACATACGCGATTCCAAATCATCGACACTCAGGTTTAGATCCTTTGCTGTATTTCCGACAGAAGTCCCGAGATTCACCTCCTCCGATATGGAATAGGAGAGCTGTCCGGACACCGCTTCCAAATAACAATCCAACAGCATGGCAGCCACATATACCAGCAAAGGAGTCCGCTTCCCTGAAGTCATCATCCAACACGACCTGATTTTAGCAGGAAACGAGTCAAATAAATGTCCAGTATAGATGGATAGCGTATTCCTTTTAAGTTCTTGTTTGTCCTCGATCAAAATAACCTCACCGTCATCTCTGCCTGTGTCTCCCTTTGTGTAAAAAAAACCCCGACAAGACCGCATTCTTAATCTAGGAGGGGCGCTTGGATTTCAATAAGAGTGACTCTGTGTTACGGTCTACTATGCCCTCCTCTGGTCATGTGTAAGACTTGTATTAAAAACTACACGAAAAAAAATGACAAGCAGGGTTGTGGAAATTATTTCGTCTTTATGCTCTGTCCCAAAGATGAAGATTTTAAAGGAAAACCAGGAAATAGTTTCATTCTTGAGGAGAATGAGATTGATTAATCAGAGCGAACATTAGTCAACTTTATATCTTAATGAGTCAAAACTGAGTGGCCGCATTAAAATAAATAATTAGATAAATAAATAAATACATAAATGGATGACTGAAAACGTAATGTCCCAAAAAGTTGCATGTAACATAAAACTTATAACACATTCGATTAGTCGAACACAACACCTCCATTGTTGTTGAGAAACAGTAACCCAGGAATCTGACAACCATGCCTCAATTTTTATACGCGGACTGGATATTTTATTGTCAATTAACTTTACGTGAAACAACCTGGATATTTAAAAAAGTTTCAGCATGACCACAGACAAATGTGAGATACACTTGAATTATAGAATTGATTTCCACAAACCACAGCCTCTGTCCAATAAAATGCAGTCAACACCACAAAAAGGGAACAAAAATGAATTTCTAAAAAAACGTAATACACACGTCACCAAGCAAAGAACACACAACACTATAGAAGTATAGCACACATCAGCTTAACATTTGTGAGATGCCGAAAAATGTAAATCGTTGCGAACTACTGCCTTACCTTGTCTGTACTTGGTAAAGTCTGAGTTCTGGTGAAAGTGTCTCCTCCGTTAATACTGATGAGATCACCATCAGCTGGAGGAAACGGTGCGGGGAAAACCACTACGTCACTCTTCAGCGTGTCTGAGCTGAAACACACGTCATACTGCTGCGTGGATTTGGAGTAAGACCAGCTCCCGTCAGGGTGGGTGGTGATCATGGGGGCGCTGTACCTGCTGAACGTGCCGTCTGTCCTGTGGCATTTGACAGCCATTAAAGTGATGAGGCTCAGCAGAAAGATGACTGACACCGACACAATGGCGATCAGCAGATACAGGTTTAAATCAGAGAAGCTCTCCTCCTTTATGGGCACATGTCTGAACTGAGTCTGGATGTCAGCTGTGTTCTCAACCACCACCACCTCAATAGACACAGTAGCTGACAGGGAGGGTTCTCCGTTATCACAAACCAGCACCACCAAGGGGTGACTCTTCAGGTCATTGTCACTCATCCTCCTCTTGGTCCTGATTTCCCCGGTGCTGGTTCCGATCCGGAACAGGTTGTTCCCTTTGGGCTCAGACAGGTGATAGGAAAGCAGCGCATTGTATCCAGAGTCTGCGTCTACAGCCCTGATCTTTGCCACAAAGTATCCCGCTTCAGCAGAGTAGGGGATGCTCTCACTGTTAACGGAGCCGTGCTCAGAATATGGAGGAAGGATGGCGGGACTGTTGTCGTTCTCATCCAGGACTAAAACGTTGACAGTCACGTTGCTGCTGAGCGGAGGAACACCAGAGTCTGTGGCCTGAACTTTAAACTGGAACGTTTTCAACTCCTCGTAGTTAAAAGACTGCAGACTGATGATATCTCCTGTCTCTGAGTTGATGTTGATCATTGTAGATAACGGTAATGAGTTGGTGCTACTTTGTAAAAATGAATAACTCACCTGACTGTTCTGGTTAACGTCAGCATCTGTTGCTGTCACAGATTTAATAGTTATTCCTACTGGACTGTTCTCATTCACGTACACATTAATGGTTGACTCTGGGAATGATGGCGGGTTATCGTTGACGTCAGAGACGTGCACGTCAATGACGCTCGTGCTCGATAGTGGTGGGTTGCCCTCATCAACAGCAGTGATGCTGATGTTGTACTGAGATGTTTCCTCTCTGTCTAGAGGACCGTCCACCACCAAAGAATAGTAATTCTTGTAATTTGACTCTAACTTAAAAGGAACATTATTGGATATTCTGCAGTTCACGATGCCGTTTTTACCGCCGTCTTTGTCAGAAACAGAAACAAGTGCAATAGCTGTACCAATGGACGCATCCTCTTCTACAGAATTTAACAGTGACGTCACTGAAATTTCAGGAGAATTGTCATTGACGTCTAAAACTTCAATCAATAACTTGGAATATGAAGTCATCGGAGAGGAAGCTCCATCACTGCTTTGAACTCTAATTTCAAAAGCATTATTCTCTTCAAAGTCAATGTTCTTTTTATTTGTTACAGTTCCTGTTCTTTCATCTATAGCAAAAAGATCTGTTTGTTTTCCTTTGCCCACTTTACTAAATGAATAAAACACTTGTCCATTTTGTCCAGCATCAAGATCTGTAGCATTTAATGTTATGATTGATGTCCCTGTCTGAACATTCTCATACACTCTGGCTTTATAAAGAGTTTGACTGAAAACAGGAGCATTATCATTGATATCTAACACATTCACTGTAATCGTCATACTGCCAGATTTAGCAGGTGTTCCTCCATCAACAGCGGTCAGAATGAGATGGATCACGGACTGTTTTTCTCTGTCTAATAGTTTCTGAAGCTGTAATTCGACAGTTATACTCTCTCCTTTGTGTGTAGATAGAGAGAAATGTTCATTTGGACTTAGCTTGTAGACGCTGACAGTGTTCTTACCGACGTCAGCATCATCAGCAGGATGCAGGGGGAATTTAGTTCCTACTGGTACGTTTTCACTGATGTCGATAATCTGTGACGTTCTGATAAATGATGGAGAATTATCATTTACATCTAAGATTATAATTTCAATCCGGTACATCTTCAGGGGTTTATTAATAACTGCTTCTACACTAAAGGAACATTTGGGCTCGTCGCCGCAGAGTTCCTCTCGATCTATTCTTTCATTAACATACAGGACACCCGTCTTCAGGTTTACCTCCAAATATTTCCTCTGTGATCCCGAAACCATCTGAAACATGCGGGGCTCTAATTCCTGGACATTAATGTTCAGATCTTTGGCGATATTTCCGACAACAGTCCCCAGATTGACCTCCTCTGAGACGGAGTAAGAGAGCTGCCCGGACACCGCTTCCCGGTAACAATCCAGCACGACCAAGAGATAAATCCACACAGAGCGCCTCATGCTCGGTAAATGTGTTATTCCAGACATCGACAAAACGAAAAAAGACTCTTGTGTTCAAATACATAAAAAAAATATACGAAATACTCTCCCGAAAATCCACGGATCAAGTTTCAAATGGTAAAAGACACGATCCTGCTCTGTTCTCTGTCACCATCTCCGTCTCTTTGTTTCAATCGCCCGAGAAATATGATGTGAATCTGGGAGGAGCCCCCAGCCGCTGAAGGACAAATTCAGATGTGATGGTCTATAATGTCCTCACGTGGACAATTCTAGAACTGCAGCAAATATAACCAAGAAAATCACATGACAACTAATAGAGCTAAAGGATGGTCGCTAACGCCATGCCTGTACGTTATCGTCCGAAATATTTCTTGTCAGCAAGTCATTGAATATAAATTCGTTTTAAAAGACATCACTGCACATTTAGTAACGGATGGAACGACTGAAATACACTGTAGTGAATACAGAGGTAGGGACATAATTAGACGCTTAATCCGCAAAATTCGCGAATAAAAAAACTGGACAGACAGATATGGCCTACGTACGTTCCTCTAGTATTTATAAGCTGTAAGGGAATAAAACTTCGAGAAAAATGCACGTGAAACTGTTAAAAAAAAATTTTTTGTCAATTTATTGAGTAATATGATTCTACACGGGATTTACTCGAGAAAGATCGCCCACACGAACTCAAAGTTACTTAGTTAATTTCAGCACGATGGATAATTGCACTAGTTTCGATAAAATGAGATAGATGCAAAAATATGTAGAGCAGACACAATAAAACAGACCGAAATCATCTTTTTCTTAGCATGACTGTAATAAGGAAACGTTGAATTTGTTTATACCTTTTGTTTTATCTGTAAAGTTTGACTTCTGGTAAAAATGTAAACTCCGATAACTATCATAAGTATATTAAATAAAATGCTTCCTCAAACAGAAATTATTTTTTATCGACCCTTTCCAAACATTACTAACATTTAAAAATAAAAATAAATTCCAAAAATAATTTTTTTCCATCATTTGATGTACTTCTTTTTCACAATTTTTACAGAGATAAAAAATATTTCATTCATTCTCTCTGGTGAGTTTAGGCACAACAAAAATGAGCATGAAACAGTTTACCACAGCAGCAAGAAGTCAAACACGTACTGTACCTCCAAAAACCTCAGATGATCAGCACCATGGAGAACGCATTTCACACCCCGTCTAGCATCACCTCTGAATACTGAACGCGTTCTTTCAGATTTTTGAGTGACCATTGAATGAATAAGAATTAGCTGCTTTCAGTGTGCATGAGAACACACATGCATCACATTTAGAAATTACTTTTGTAGCTGAGAAAAAACATGCAGTAGAGACAGGATTGTAAAATGCGATGTGTATCGATTAAGAACATCCATTCCTTATGCCTCTTACCTTCTCTGTACTTGGTAAAGTCTGAGTTCTGGTGAAAGTGTCTCCTCCGTTAATACTGATGAGATCACCATCAGCTGGTGGAAACGGTGCGGGGAAAACCACTACGTCACTCTTCAGCGTGTCTGAGCTGAAACACACGTCATACTGCTGCGTGGATTTGGAGTAAGACCAGCTCCCGTCAGGGTGGGTGGTGATCATGGGGGCGCTGTACCTGCTGAAAGTGCCGTCTGTCCTGTGGCATTTGACAGCCATTAAAGTGATGAGGCTCAGCAGAAAGATGACTGACACCGACACAATGGCGATCAGCAGATACAGGTTTAAATCAGAGAAGCTCTCCTCCTTTATGGGCACATGTCTGAACTGAGTCTGGATGTCAGCTGTGTTCTCAACCACCACCACCTCAATAGACACAGTAGCTGACAAGGAGGGTTCTCCGTTATCACAAACCAGCACCACCAAGGGGTGACTCTTCAGGTCATTGTCACTCATCCTCCTCTTGGTCCTGATTTCCCCGGTGCTGGTTCCGATCCGGAACAGGTTGTTCCCTTTGGGCTCAGACAGGTGATAGGAAAGCAGCGCATTGTATCCAGAGTCTGCGTCTACAGCCCTGATCTTTGCCACAAAGTATCCCGCTTCAGCAGAGTAGGGGATGCTCTCACTGTTAACGGAGCCGTGCTCAGAATATGGAGGAAGGATGGCGGGACTGTTGTCGTTCTCATCCAGGACTAAAACGTTGACAGTCACGTTGCTGCTGAGCGGAGGAACACCAGAGTCTGTGGCCTGAACTTTAAACTGGAACGTTTTCAACTCCTCGTAGTTAAAAGACTGCAGACTGATTATATCTCCTGTCTCTGAGTTGATGTTGATCATTGTAGATAATGGTAATGAGTTGGTGCTACTTTGTAAAAATGAATAACTCACCTGACTGTTCTGGTTAACGTCAGCATCTTTTGCTGTCACAGATTTAATAGTTAGTCCTACTGGACTGTTCTCATTCACATACACATTAATCGTAGACTCTGGGAATGATGGTGGGTTATCGTTGACGTCAGAGACGTGCACGTCAATGACGCTCGTGGTCGATAGTGGTGGGTTGCCCTCATCAACAGCAGTGATGCTGATGTTGTACTGAGATGTTTCCTCTCTGTCCAGAGGACCGTCCACCACCAAAGAATAGTAATTTTTGTAATTTGACTCTAACTTAAAAGGAACATTATTGGATATTCTACAGTTCACAATGCCGTTTTTACCGCCGTCTTTGTCAGAAACAGAAACAAGTGCAATAGCTGTACCAATCGACGCATCCTCTTCTACACTGTTTGACAGTGACGTCACTGTAATTTCAGGAGAATTGTCATTGACGTCTAAAACCTCAATCAACAATTTTGTATGTGAGATGAGAGGAGAGGAAGCTCCATCACTGGCTTGAACTCGAATCTCAAAAGCATTATTGTCTTCATAGTCAATATTCTTTTTATTTGTTACAATTCCTGTTTTTTCATCTATAGCAAAAAGATCTGTTTGTTTTCCTTTTCCTACTTTACTAAATGAATAAAACACTTGTCCATTTTGTCCGGCATCAAGATCGGTAGCATTTAATGTTATGATTGATGTCCCTGTCTGAACATTCTCATACACTCTGACTTTATAAAGAGTTTGACTGAAAACTGGAGCATTATCATTATTGTCTAACACATTCACTGTAATCGTCATACTGCCAGATTTCGCAGGTGTTCCTCCATCAACAGCAGTCAGAATGAGATGGATCACGGACTGCTTTTCTCTGTCTAATAGTTTCTGAAGCTGTAATTCGACAGTTATACTCTCTCCTTTGTGTGTAGCTAGAGAGAAATGTTCATTTGGACTTAGCTTGTAGACGCTGACAGTGTTCTTACCGACGTCAGCATCATCAGCAGGATGCAGGGGGAATTTAGTTCCTATTGCTGTGTTTTCACTGATGTCAATCATCTGTGATGTGCTGAGAAATGTCGGAGAATTATCATTTACATCTAAGATTATAATTTCAATCCGGTACATTTTCAGTGGCTTATTAATAACTGCTTCTACACTAAAGGAACATTTGGACTCGTCGCCGCAGAGTTCCTCTCGATCTATTCTTTCATTAACATACAGGACACCCGTCTTCAGGTTTACCTCCAAATATTTCCTCTGTGATCCCGAAACCATCTGAAACATGCGGGGCTCTAATTCCTGGACATTAATGTTCAGATCTTTGGCGATATTTCCGACAACAGTCCCCAGATTGACCTCCTCTGAGACGGAGTAAGAGAGCTGCCCGGACACCGCTTCCCGGTAACAATCCAGCACGACCAAGAGATAAATCCACACAGAGCTCCTCATGCTCGGTAAATGTGTTATTCCAGACATCGACAAAACGAAAAAAGACTTATTCCATAAATTACGTAAAAAAACCTCATTTAATATCCTTCGTAAAAGCCACGGAATAAATTTCGAATGCTACACAACATGATCCTTCGCCCACCATCTCCGTCTCTTTGTTTCAATCGCCCGAGAAATATGATGTGAATCTGGGAGGAGCCCCCAGCCGCTGAAGGACAAATTCAGATGTGATGGTCTATAATGTCCTCACGTGGACAATTCTAGAACTGCAGCTAGGATCATTTCACACTTTAAACACTTCAGGATTCAAACACACCGATTGGAAAGTCAAAGTTTACGGTATATGTGCATGTTATTGCAGCGTTCCTCTATTTTTAAATACTTTTAAACCTTCTTTAAACGAACTTTTTAATGCTGAGCTCCTGAATCGTTCTTGTATTTGAAAAAAGTTTGCAATTGAAATAGCGCCAGTGGAATTAACAATTAACGACAACGTTCGACACCCGGTACACAAAATAGTTTGTGTTTGGAAATTTAATAAAACGTGGACAGAAATCAATATATTTTGAGTATATCTTCAAGAATAATAAGACCTGAGAGCATTGGTGTGAGCTGTTGTAAAGGTATCAAAAACGTTGTGATTTGTCATGTGATTTACATGTGAGTGTAGAGACCACGGAAACAAAAGCTTATGTTCGGCACCGCGGATAGCGAACGTCACTGGAATGCATGAATTACATTTAAATGTGAAGTCAATTAAACAGACCGATTTTACATCAAGAGAATATTTCGAAAAATATTTAAAATAAAACAAGTTATACAGTAATGGTCGGCAAGAGTACACAAAATATACAGATACTGTCATCTTGCTTCAAAACTTGAATCCGGATTTTTAAAAAAAAGAGTTCTGTAAAAATGCAGCTCTTATTTCAGCAAATATTTTAGACAAGCCCTATACTATGTAAATAGATGAGGTGATCTAAATAAATGTGTCTTTCCGACTTTGCACATACTAAACCTAAATGTTAAGAAAATTCAAAACTACTTTTTTTAAAACATAATTTCAGCCCATGTGTTTCTTTTTACTCAGCATTAGATATTTGAATTGGTGTTTTTGGTAACTAATGAAATTTCAGAAGCTATAACTAACAAAGATACTGCTACCATGAAAGTTTGTTACTTCAAAGAAATATTCAGAAAGTATTTATCTTTTCGGTTAGCGCGTGTCCCTTTAAGACACGTGACTGACGCCGGGGAGCCAATCAACTGTCGATTATAGAAACTGTGCAATAATAACCTTTTAATACATTTATGGTCTTACCTTGTCTGTACTTGGTAAAGTCTGAGTTCTGGTGAAAGTGTCTCCTCCGTTAATACTGATGAGATCACCATCAGCTGGTGGAAACGGTGCGGGGAAAACCACTACGTCACTCTTCAGCGTGTCTGAGCTGAAACACACGTCATACTGCTGCGTGGATTTGGAGTAAGACCAGCTCCCGTCAGGGTGGGTGGTGATCATGGGGGCGCTGTACCTGCTGAAAGTGCCGTCTGTCCTGTGGCATTTGACAGCCATTAAAGTGATGAGGCTCAGCAGAAAGATGACTGACACCGACACAATGGCGATCAGCAGATACAGGTTTAAATCAGAGAAGCTCTCCTCCTTTATGGGCACATGTCTGAACTGAGTCTGGATGTCAGCTGTGTTCTCAACCACCACCACCTCAAGAGACACAGTAGCTGACAGGGAGGGTTCTCCGTTATCACAAACCAGCACCACCAAGGGGTGACTCTTCAGGTCATTGTCACTCATCCTCCTCTTGGTCCTGATTTCCCCGGTGCTGGTTCCGATCCGGAACAGGTTGTTCCCTTTGGGCTCAGACAGGTGATAGGAAAGCAGCGCATTGTACCCAGAGTCTGCGTCTACAGCCCTGATCTTTGCCACAAAGTATCCCGCTTCAGCAGAGTAGGGGATGCTCTCACTGTTAACGGAGCCGTGCTCAGAATATGGAGGAAGGATGGCGGGACTGTTGTCGTTCTCATCCAGGACTAAAACGTTGACAGTCACGTTGCTGCTGAGCGGAGGAACACCAGAGTCTGTGGCCTGAACTTTAAACTGGAACGTTTTCATCTCCTCGTAGTTAAAAGACTGCAGACTGATTATATCTCCTGTCTCTGAGTTGATGTTGATCATTGTAGATAACGGTAATGAGTTGGTGCTACTTTGTAAAAATGAATAAGTCACCTGACTGTTCTGGTTAACGTCAGCATCTGTTGCTGTCACAGATTTAATAGTTAGTCCTACTGGACTGTTCTCATTCACGTACACATTAATGGTTGACTCTGGGAATGATGGCGGGTTATCGTTGACGTCAGAGACGTGCAGACAAAGTAAGGTCGTGTTCGATAGTGAAGGCGTTCCTTCATCAGTTGCTATTATAGTGATATTATAGCTAGAGACAGTTTCTCTGTCCAGGAGCCCGTCAACTAATAATGAATAATAATTTTTATAATTTTTTTCAAGTTTAAATGGAATGCCATTCTTAATTCTAACACTCATTTCAGCATTTTTCCCACCGTCCCTATCAAGGACCGACACAAGAGCAACTACGGATCCTGCATCAGCGTCCTCTTTCACTGTGTGATGTAGTGACGTCACCGTGATCTCAGGAGCATTATCATTTACGTCCACCACTTCCACCAGCACCTTACAATGAGCAGACATCGGAGGATGTCCTTTATCACTCGCCTCCACCCGGATTTCAAAAGCTTTTTTGTCTTCATAATCTATTTTTCCCTTCACTGTAATGACGCCCGTCTGATGTTCAATTTCAAATAAATTAAGTACGTAATCTTGATCTTTGCTCCTTAATGAATATTTAATATCGGCGTTCGGACCGTCGTCTGCATCAGAGGCGTTCACAGCCAGAACTATCGTGCCCAATGGTATATTTTCGGCAATTCTTGTCTTATACAGTGCTTGGCTGAATACCGGAATATTATCATTAATGTCTAAAACAGTAATAACAATTTGGGAGGTGCCTGATCTCTGAGGTGTTCCTCCATCCACAGCCATCAGCGTCACGGTGATCACAGGCTGCTTCTCTCGGTCTAACGCTTTCTGCAGCACTAACTCAGCGGACACACTGTCTCCTGATTTAAGCACTGACAAAGAAAAATGCTCATTTTGACTTAATTTGTAAGTGCTGAGTCCGTTTCTTCCAACATCTGCATCGGTTGCTTCAGATAAGGTGAATTTCACTCCCGGTGAGGTGTTTTCCGCGATATGTAAATTTTGTAATTTGGTAGAAAATAACGGGGCATTGTCATTTACATCTGCAATGTCTATATTAATGCGATAAAGCTTCAAAGGGTTATTTATCACAGCTTCTAGACTCACAGAGCATTTAAGTTCCTCTGCACAGAGCTCCTCTCTGTCGATCCTCTCATTGACATACAAAACACCAGTTTTCAAATTTACCTTGAAAAAATCCTTCTTTGACACGGTTACAATTTGAAACATACGGAGCTCCAAGTCCTGTGACTTTAGGTTTAGGTCCTTAGCGATATTTCCAACAGGAGTCCCAGCGATCACCTCCTCGGACACAGAATAGGAGAGCTGGGCAGACGTCGTTTCCCAGTAGCAAACCAATAGAAAAAGAATCACGTAAAAACCTAAATAGTTCCTTTTCTGAGTTGAAGGCATGTTCTCGTCCTGTATGTGAATACTGTATGGGTGAACGGTGACTCCAAAACACGGCCAGTTATTTTAGATAATTTAGCAGATTTGTGCTTTTAATATGCAGTGTTGGTTCCATAGTCATCTCTTTATAACAAAGACTGAGAAAATGTCCTGCATGCCTGAAAACCAAGGAGGGGCCTCGATGGAGCCAAAGGCAAATCCGATCTCTGATGGATCAACAGTGACACCACGTGAGGGAATGAACAACATGCAGACCTCATGTATGCTCGTTAAACAACATGTTCATCACTACAAAATACTAATAGTAAAAACAAAAAAAAAAGTTATTGTAATGCTGAATAGCAAAAGAGTTGATATTAAATTTCAGCACCATGGACAACGCTTCCGAGTACGTCCTGAAATGTTAAGCGCCTCTCTTTCGACCTCTCGTCCCAACTCCCTTCCTGTGAGCACGACTGAACCGTAGTCCTCTATGATAAACTGTCATCCGAGTGATTTCTCGTTTGTTTCATTTTTTAAGTAGCATTTCAAATCAACACATACAAAATAAGTTTGATAAAAATAATAAGTTGTTATAAAAAAACTTCATATTTCCCAGATAGATGAGCAGAAATCCATATCATCCTCTTATTCTTAGTTGTTTTGGTAGCAATAACAGTATAAACTGGACCCTGTTGTTCTGTTGCAAGTGTACATTCATGCGGTTTAATTATGTGAATTTCAGTCCACATTTCCATAGAGACAGTAATCATGCTTATATGTATGGTCCCTCTTTAGTAATCCCAGGATTAAGCCTTGGACTCCAAACCACCGTCCTATTACAATTCTGCAGAAAACATGATTTGATTTGAAAGTATTAATATCATCACTCACTGAGCCAAAATGGTCTATTAAACCCACAATGCAATAACAACAACACCAGCAATAATAATAATAATAATAATAATTTTTTCCCCAATTATTCTGATGCAAAAGAACTAGCACATCACTCTGTAATCCCCCCCAACACGCACGCGCACACACACACACACACACATACACACACACACACACACACACACACACACACACACACACACACACACACGCACACCACCTGCTCCATCAGACAGAGACAGCCCCTGATGAATTTCACTGACTCATAGTTTATTTGTAGGTCGCTATTTATTCTGCACTGGCCTCATGAGACTTAGATTCTGGATTATCGTTGTCATACACTCAGTATGAGACAGATGGACCACTGATGCTACAGTTCACTCACCACTGCGTAGAGAATTGATCTTTGAAAAGCATAAACCACACCACGAGTTATGATTTGTGTCCTGCTAACTGCTGGACACAGTTAGCAGGACACAATTAGTTACAATATAAAACTATATGGTCATTATGCACACAGAGAGAGAGAGGGAGAGAGTAATGCACACAAGATGTGAGTGTTGATATGATGACTGTTCTACTTGTGACTTTATTTTAACAGACACGCCCTTATAAGAATGAATTAACACAAGTCCAACAAGATTTACAATCAGCATCTGAGGGTAAAGTGAAGTCTCTTTCTGAAACCAACTGAAGGAAACACACTGCAGCTATATGGGATGTTAAACAAACATCTCCTCCTCTTTCACAACCAAATGCTGCTCCACTGGGAAGCATCTACAGGGGAGTCAATTCATTGATCAATAACATGCAGAGTAGAAACTATAAACCATAATGGGCATAAACACACAGAGAAAGATTTAAATATTTATTTACTTATTACATATTAGTAAACCAAATCCTCACAAAGGCCCTGTTAACATCTTTATTTATAAACTCCATGAATATTCATTAATTATAAACTCCCTGATGGTCTGATAATTAAATTTGCTAAATAATTAATAGTTATAGTAAACAGTAAATGATGGTTAAGATGGTTATTAGTTCCTTTAACACAGTGAATACATCTAACAGTTAAATGCATCTGTGTCCTCTATTCAAGGTTTATATCATGTGATAAAGTCCACGTGGGAGCGGCAGGGATGTACCAAGTGCAGCGTGATCCGAAGGGACAGACGGAGCAGGGTGTGGTAGGCGAGGGGAGGGGGTAGGATCGGCGGAAGCAGTGAACAGCCCTTTTTTTTGTGTGTAATCTGAGTAACATCAAAGAGTAACATAAATGTGATCCAAACATGTGATCAAATTCCATGGTAATAATGTTATAACCTTCTGAAACAGGGTGTATTGTAGAGACTTGTATTGTTCATATGTGTATGAGTTGATGGGGGAAGGGTGCTA